>NC_062212.1:1359143-1376643 GCF_912470025.1 Vespa velutina
CGAGAGAGAACGTTCAATATTGATGGGTCGATGGAAGACACATTCGCTTCCAGCACGTAAAAGAACACCCAGTAATATTATAACAAGTAATCCTAATCAGCCATCTCCATCGTCGAGTTTTAATTCGTCAACCATTCAATGTTGTCGACCTGCAACATCTACGGAACATCTTTTGCTTTACAATTTGGTGATTATAATGATTTAATATAATTGTTTCCTAACAGTATAATTAATTAAGCATATACATATATATATATATATATATATAATTTTTTTTTCAGTTTGGTGATGGTCGACCATGTTTGATACCACGTGCAGCTTGTTTGGTAACAGTAGGACCACCACGTTCTCGAAGCGATCATCATCAGTTTCTTTCAAAGATGCCCAGCGAATCTGGTGCATCCACTTCTTCACGTCATAGTTATCATCAGGCAAATGGTATGAGCGGTACACCAGCGAAAATGAAGTCACACAAATCTTGTCAGCAACAACAGAATTCGTCGATAAGCGGTGACATATCGGTTCATCATTCTCAACAGAATAGTTTATGCGTCGCTTGTATCTCAAGTGCTAATCGTCGTCGAGAACAATCGGATACTGGTAGTTTAGACGCATATGATTTGGCCAGTCCTTGCTGCGATCCAAACTGTGTTCCAAGCCGTAGAAGACGTGAGAAACAACGTCGAGCTAGAAACGAACAAAATCATCTTCAGCAACAGCAGCAGCAGCAGCAACAACAACAACAACAACAACAACAACAACAACAACAGCAGCAGCAGCAGCAGCAACAACAGCAACAACATGTGGCACAGGCTCAACGAGAACAACAACAGCAACAACAAGGACAACAACAACAGCAGCAGCAGCAACAACAACAACAACAACAACAACAACAGCAACAACAACAACAACATGGTACGCACAATTGTTCCAGATCTTCCGGTCATAGTCTTCACTCCATTACCAGTAGTGATGTATCAACTACTGCTGATAGCGTAGCTTCTTGTTCCACTAGTCTAAGTACAGATACACTTTACTGGGATCCAACTGTTCACCAAAGACCGCCACCGTGCCTTCAATATGCCAAACCCAAATCATGGGATAATTTAACTACAAAAGCTTTCGGTGGATACGGATTTGGATACGGTTATTTGGATACAGCTACAATAAAGACACACAGCGCTGAACGACCTGGAAAAGGAGGTCATGGTCGTGCTAAAACACCCACTGGTACTGTACAAAGAAGAACAAGTAGCAGTACATCTTATTCCACTGGCAGTACTCGACATTTTCAACCTACCAAATCTACTGAAAGTCTTCTAATACCGCCACCTTATCAAAATGAATTAGACGGTAGTATAAGCTGTGAATGTTTAGACGAACCCAGTCCAAGATTTTTACCTGTCGTTCAATTGGAAAAACATAAGGAATCCAATTACGTTGCTAGTAATCATCCTCAAATTAGACATCGACGTTCTAGTCATTCCGAAGGAAAACTCAGAGCTATTAACAGCTCGGAGGTAACTCGATTGTAAATTTATTATTTAGATTTATAATTTAGATTTCTGTATAAGCTGGGATTATTATATAAAATGAACCGTTGTACCATTTCCGTGGGGTGGTGGTCTTTTTTTTTTTTTTTTTTTTTTTTATTCTTGCCAATCAATCTTTTTTTATTAAAGCTTTTATTTCTATTTAACGAGAGAATATCTTTGAACATTTTATTAAGTAAATTCATTTTCTTTTTTCTAGAACTGATTATATCTCGAAGAATTTAATAAAATTCGTATTAATGTAATCTATGTCTGTCATGTACATTTCAATGAAAAATATTTCTCCTCGAATAATTAATTGATAACAATGCTTTCTCGTTTGTATTATAGTTGCATGTACATTTTTTAAAAAGACGAGATCGTAATATTATTTTACAATGAAAAAAAAAAAGAAAAAAAAAAAGAAAAAAAAAAGAAAAAAAGAAAAAAAAAAGAAATACAAAACTGCACTTGGAATTGTCTTTTTGATCAACGTAGAAGGTAATAAAAGTTTGATAAATTTTTTAAGGACGCACCGATTAATAGCAAACGATTTAATATATTGGCTAACCACTTCCATGGACAAAACGAATAAACGTTATAAATAAAAAAAAAAAAAAAAAAAAAAAAAAAAAAAAAAGAAGAAAAAGGTCAAATAAAGGACATATGCATATTTTTATTCAATGTCCCATACATAAACGTTAAGAAAAAAAAAATGAGAAAATCATTTGTATATTTGATATTTTATCTTTTTTCAACATTTTTAATTGAAAGAAAAATATTAAAAAATAATAAAATATTAAAAAAAATTTTTTTTTCATATAATGTATAAAAGTATGTATTATATATAATTTATATAAATAAATAATATAATTATATTAACATATATATATATATATATGTTAATTTGCATTAACCTGCGTTTTAATTGAAAAGGTTAGAAAAAAATTGTTCTGTCTGTGAAATGATTGGTTCATGCGTCGACCAATCAGAAACAAGATCATATACTAGAGAATGCTTTACAATTGTCTTTAACCAAACGTTCATCGTACTTAGTTTATTGCGTGTCGTTAGAGGTTATGTTACTTTACTAACTATCTGAATATACATTTAATTACACAAATTTTTACAAATATTATAAAGTATGTCTAGAAAAAAGTTAGTGTCATACATTAGGCCTGAAGAGCCAAAATTTTTAAGAGAATTAAAAGAACAGATTAAATACAAGGAAGGACCAACAATTAATACAAAGGTAAAGGTGTAAACATCCCTGATTATATATATTATATATTATTTATAAATTAAAATTTTTCTTTATGTTAATAAGATCAGAAATTAATATTGGTTTTCGAGGTTTTTTTTTTTTTTTTTTTTTTTTTTTTAGGTTAGAGCTAACAATTCGCATATTTCTTTTTATTTTTATATAATACAATTTTTTAGTTCAGATGTCACTCTATATGCTGATAGATATGCTTTTGTTTTTTTTTCTTTTTTTCTCTCTTTTTTTTTTTACTATTAATTTGTACTCATTTCAAAGTATTGATTTTAAAGATGAACAAAAAATAAATTCGATTAATTTTCTTATATGAGTATAAACTTGGTTATAAAGCTGCGGAAACAACTCGTAATATCAATCATGCATGTGGTAAGAATACAGTAAATGAATTTACTGTAAAGCGATGGTTTACAAAATTTCAAAATGGAAATGAAAGTCTGGAAGATGAAGAAGATCGTCAATTGTTTTCTGTCATTGAAAATGATCAATTGAAGAAGACATTGATTAAAACTGATTCATATACAATGGCTCGACAATTTGGACAGGTGGTAGGTCTAAAGTAACTCAACTGTTATTCACCATCTGACACACTTAAGAAAGTCAAAGAAACTCAACAAATGGATGCCATATGAATTAAACGAAGATAAACACGACCACATCGCACACGACAAAATCTACAAAACTTTGCCTAAATATTCAACATAAATTCTACGGACTTTTCATCAATCAACTAACATTTTTTCAAACACCTTGATTATTACTTTTGCAAGGGAAAATTTTCACCAATGAAGTTGTTACTGAAAATAAATTCAAAGAATTTATCGAAGTTCTAAAACATTGGAATTTTATATTATTAGGATTAAAAAAAAAAAAAAAAAAAAAAAAAAGGAAAAAAAAAAACTTATTTCACTTTGGCTAAAATATTTAAATTACAATGGATTTTGTTTTGCTTTGATAGTTTTAAAGATAAAAGTTCGAAAACCGACATTAATTTCTTACCGATCTTATTATAATATAATTTATTGATTATATTTCTATAATTCTTTATAATTTCGTATATTTAATACGAAACAATAGGTGTGTTGTTGATAAAAAAAAAAAAGGAAAAAAAAAAGAAAAAAAAAATTTAATATTTATTTAATAAAGAAGTAATATAATAATTTGATTTTTTTCTTTTTTCTTTTTTTCAAATAGAAAGAAATTTTGTCACGTGTCTCTGACAATGAAGAGGAAGATATAGAAGGAGAGAAGCCTCTTGTTGTTGTATTAAATTCAGGAGACTTAACTGCGGAAGAAGCAGAAGCTTATGAAAAACAAAAACAAAAAGGTACATTTTGATTCATATAGATATATTTTTATCCAATATATTTAATAATATTTAATTATAATCTATATGATTTGTTTGAAAATTTATAGAGGAAGCTGAAGCTCCGATTGATTTGTCTAAACGTGTAATATTTAATAAAGATAAATTGAAAAAGAGACATTCAGATACGATTGACGGATCTGCTAATAAAAAAGTTAAAAAGAGCAAACACAAGAAAGCTGTTTTATCGTTTAACGATGAAGAGGAAGAAAGTTTAGGATAAGGTGTAATATGTGTGTGTGTGTGTGTGTGTGTGTGTGTGTGTGTGTGTGTGTGTGTGTGTATGTGTGCGTGTGTGTGTGTGTGTGTAAATATTATATTTATTTTTTATTTACCAAATATTTTTTGGTAATAATATCTGTTATATTCATTACCAATAATATTTGTATATTCACATTATTTTTATTATAATACTTGTGTACAAAATATTTGTCATTAATAATTTGATGCAATTGAAATTGTATAAATTTCAATTAAGATTGTACATATGACACATTTTCATAAATATAATTTATATATAATGTATTAATGAGATACATTTATACAATAATGGAAAACTTGAAGAAAAAAAATGTATATAATAAATATAAGTGTATATATATATTTATATGAAAAAGAGAGAAAGAGAGAGTAAAAGTACATGTAATTTTATAATAAATATTTTATTAAAAAAAAAAAAAGTAAAAAAAAAACAAATTTATAAAAGAAACATTACAAAAAAAAAAAAATAAAAATAAACTATACTTTTTGAATGTGAAAATAATTAATTGTAGAAAAAGAAATATAAAAAAAAAACAGATTTTTTTTTTTTTTTTTTTTTTTTTTTTTTTTTTTTTCCAAAGTGAAGCTTAAAATAGAAAAGGGCGGGTACCTTAACGTCAACCCCGTAGTTTGTACATTGTTGCGATTGCAGATTGCCCTTATTCTTAGGGAGAGTCTCTCATTGGACGTGCACGTGTATATGATCACGTGATAATCTAGAAGAAATGCTACTGGTCGTTTGGTCCCCTTTAACATAACGCGTACGTCATAAAATTTGCGGTCACGTGATTACGGTCGCCATCTTGGCAGTTTTAGACGACGGAGGTAAGAAAGATCCATGACGTCGAAGCCAAATAAACATCAAATATATGTGAATAATATCGATACAATAACGGTGTGTAAGAAGTGTAGAACGAGTCTTAAGCGTGTCCGACATTTGTCAGTGTACGAAACGGTCAGTGAATTTAAATAGCGCGGCATTTCAGATGCGTGTGTGTTTCGATTATCGGTCCTCTTTGGGGGGATAATCGCGATCGGACGTCGACCACCACGGCAGCTGTTCGACGAGCCAAAGGCAGCCCTTAAAGAGAAATGGCGGGATCATTCTAAATCTTTCCTTTTAGAAAGAACGATATCAGCAATAAAAGTTCGTTTCTTTTAAAGCGAGGTAAAGTAAATCTCGCAATTGAGTCAACGAAAATTATATATATGTATATGTATATATATATATATGTATTGTATATATATATATGATGTATATATATATATACATATATATATATATATATATATATATATATATCTTTTCAACTTTTACAATTGATCTCTCTATGGAATTTCTCATTTCTACGGTTATATACTTAATAACACAATACTCCAGGGCAGTACCTATCTCCTATTTGCACCCCCTCCCCCTATATTATTTCTTCCCAATTGATGACAATTCTTAATTTTTTCTAATCTTTCTCTCTCTTTTTTTTTTTTTTTTTTTTTTTTTTTTTTTTAATACTTTAGATTTTTCTTAGATTGGAAAAAGATTAATTCGTATCATTTAAACCTGAAACTTGATCTTCGGACCGATATTTTTTTTTTTTTTTCTGTCCGCCGAAAATCGCCACGCGTTTTTTGAGAACACGATTATCTCGTAAAATTTTTTTTTTTTTTTTTGCCATCAACCGAAAGAGGTCTTACTTATAACATTTAAACTCAAATTTGATCTTTGGGAATTTATTATTTTTTTATTTTTTTTTATTTTTTTTTTTTTTCAAAGATCGTGTCCTTAAAAACGTTATAATTTTTTCTTTTTTTTTTTTTTCCTCTTTTTTCTTTATAACAACTTTACGAAGTTCATCGAATGAGTGTTACGTTTAACCTCAAATTAAAATTTGACGAATGAATTTCTTTTTTTTAACATCTACCGAGACAACGAAGTTTTTGGGGGGAGAAAATGAAAAAAAGAAAAAAAAGAAAAGAAAAAGAAAAAAAAATGGAATTACACTCGGATAATCATCGATCCCTAAATATTTTTCTCGGAATTGAAGAACAACAAAAAAAAAAAAAAAGAAAAAAGAAAAATTAAAAATAAAAAAAATAAAAACAAAAGGGACAAGGATTACATTAATGGAACAACATTCGAATAATAACAATTCTCTTGGCATTCGTTTTGATGTCGATCCTTATTTGAAAAAAGAAAAAAAAATAGAGAGTGGAAAAACAGAAAAAGAAAAGCTCATAAAAAAAGGGGGAAAAAAAGGAAAGAAAAATCAGAACGTAAGAAGAAGAAGAAGAAGAAGGAGAAGGAGAAAGAAGAAGGAAAAAAAAAAGGATACAAACATTAACCTACAAAATTAAAGCGTCTGATATCCTCCGTATTCCCGCACTCCTCCGCCGTGCACCCACTCTTCTTCCCCCCACCCTCCACGCTCCCTGCTCCCCCTGAGTAAGATGACGGTCTCGATCAAGAGAATGAGAGAGAGTGTATGAGGAGAGAGGGGAGTTGGTAGGGAGAAGAAGGGAGAAAAAGAACCTGTAAACTAGGGACGGCCCTGGGGCATAACTTTTTAACGTTACCACCGACGCTCCTGTCCTCTAGTGTGTAACACATTCATCGTTAGAAATGTTTACTATTTTCTCCGATTGTGTGATCTGTGAATAAAATCGGTGTGTAACCCGTACCAACGTAAAGACGTCGTAGAAGAGTCGTAATATTAAGGAACGCGTTTGTAACGCGAAATAAGTATATCCCGTGTGTGTGTGCGTGTGTATGTGTGTGTATATGTGTGTATAAACGTGCGTGGTTGTGTGTGTGTGTGTGTGGTGTATGTTGAGAGGGACGGTTGGGAAGGGGGTGGAGAAGATGGAGTGGGGGGAGGTTAGGTAAAAAAGAAAGAAAGGAAGGAAGGAAGGAAGGAAGGAAGGGAGAAAAAAAATTAAACTAGTTTAGTCAATCGGAGTATAGTCGAGGACAGAGAGATAAAGAGAGAGAGAGAGAGAGAGAGAGAGAGAAAGAGAGAGAAAAGGAAAGAAAAAGAAAATGTTACGTTATGACGATAAATCGTAGTGTAGGGAGTTCAATGGTGGTCAGGTGCGTATTTATTATTGGGTGCGTGACCGAGACAGAGAAAAGTGAGTGAGAAAGAGAGAGAGAGAAACAAAGAAAGAGACAGACAGACAGACAAACAGACAGACAGACGTTGCCGCCGCCGTCGTCGTCGTCGTCGTCGTCGACGACGACGACGACGACGACGACGACGACGACTAGGACAACGACAACTGCAGTGAAGCGGCGTCGGCATTGTGTTAAACGTAAGACACAGAATAAGAATAAGAAGTATAAGAAGGAGGAGGAAGAAAAGGAAGAAAGAAAAAAAGAGAAACGTTGCTTAAAAAAAAAAAAAAAAAAAAAAAAAAGAAAGAAAGAAAGAAAAAAAAACGACGAAGAAGAAGAAAAAAGAAAAGAAAGAAAAGAAAAGAAAAGAAAAAAATTCCGCCAAGTCATAAAACTCTGCACGCACACACACACACACATGTACGCGCGCGCACATACATACACAGCAGCAGACAGATGGACGGACGGACGGACGGACAGACGGACAGACAGACAGACGGATGAACGGACGGACGGACGGACATATAACACACACACACACAAACACGAAGTGGCAACAACGCAAACAATTTTGAAAAAGGCAATCGTGTTTGATGATGAATATTCGACTTGATCTTCGATTCTTCATACAACGAATGCATTTCTCTCTCTCTCTCTCTCTCTGTCTCTCTCTCTCTCTTTCTCTGTTTCAAACCCCCCCCACTCTCTTTCTCTGTCTCTCTCTCTTGTTACTCTCATCCTCCCCTACCCCCCTCTCTCTCTCTTTTTGTTCGGCTCTTCTCCAAAGTTGACGATGGCAACGTGTCGCGCGTCGTTCGCCGAGATACATACATCACGCGTTCTACGGGGGTCAAAAGATCTTTCTTAATCAAAAGAGAAACCAATGATATATATATATATATATATATATATATATATATATATATTTTGACAATAATTTCTAAGAGAGAAAAAATAAAAGGAAAAAATTAAAAGAGAAAATTTCTTTTCCTTTCTTTTCTTTTTCTTTTTTCTAATATAAAAAAGAAAAAATAATTCGTCCAATTCTTCTTCAATCATAATAATAATAATAATAATAATAATAATAATAATAATAATAATAATAATAATAATAATAATTAATTTGTTCTATTAATTCATATCGATTATTCTTCCCTTACAATTTCTCTCTCTCTCTCCCTCTCTCTTTCTCTTTTCTATGACATACATACGTACATACATAGATACATGCATACATAATATATATATATATACATCATACACACGTGTAAAAATTAATAACAAAATTAAAGAATAAAATGAGAGGGATTAGGTGGGACATTGTGATGATAGTGGAGTGAAGCGGAGTGGAGTGGAGTGGAGTGGAGTGGAGTGAAGTGAAGTGAAAGAGGTGTGTAGTGGATTGGATTGATGGTAGAAGTGAGGTTATGTCGAAAAATTATGATTAGGATAGACATTGGATGGATGCGTCATGGGGTTGTTTAGCCACGTTTTACACTACGAGATTGATTGTGCGCGCGAAATCTATCTCTTTGTGCGTGTATATACGTGCCTGCGTGCGCGCCCGCACGTGTGTGTGTGTGTATGTGTGTGAGGTGTGTGTGCGCGCATTTATACAAGAAGGGGGGAGGAATGAGTGAGTGAGTGAGTGAGTGAGTGAGTTAGTAAGTAAAAGTGTGTGTGCGTGCTTCTGTGTAAGTGGTATGTGTACGTGGTGCGCGCGCGATAAAGAGAGAAAAAGAGATAGATAGACAGACAGAAAGAGAGAGAGAGAGAGAGAGAGAGAGAGAGAGAGAGAGAGAGAGAGAGAGAGAGAGAGAGATCATAGACAGACCCATACAAACGTCTTACAATAAAAGATTGATAGAGTTAAAAGGGTTTTATATATAGAAAGAGGTTATAAAATCAAACCTCAGTTCGATTGATGATTTATTTAAATAAATAATTTGACAAAATTATTAAGTCGATTCACTAACGCAATAGTTTTATTTCTCTCTCTCTCTCTCTCTCTCTTTCTCGCAGGTGACCGACGCTAACCGTTAAAAGCTGTGTGCTGCTCTGCTTCGTGGACTCTCTCTCTCTCTCTCTCTCTCTCTCTCTCTCTCTCTCTCTCTCTCTCTCTCTCCTTCTCCTTCCCTTTTACGCTCTCCTCTCTCCTCTCTCTCTTCTCTCTGTCCTATCCTCTCTCTCTCCTCTCTCTTCTCTCTCCTCTCTCTCTTCTGTCTCTCTCTCTCGTTCCTCTTTCGTCGGTCTGCTGCTGCCTGCTACTGCTGCTTCCGTGGTTGTGTCGTCGTCGCGTTGCACGGGTGTGCTCACCTCCTTCTTCTCCTCCTTCTCCTCGTCGTCGTCGTCGTCGTCGTCGTCGTCGTCGTCGTCGTCGTCGTCGTCGTCGTCGCCTAAGAGGCGATCAAAATCTATTTCCTTTATTTTTTGGTTATTTTCTTTCTTTCTTTTTTTCCCTCCTAATTCTATTCCATTCGTCATCATCGTCGTCATCGTCGTCATCGTCGTCATCGTCGTCGTCGTCGTCGTCGTCGGATTGGAAAAGAAAGAAATTGAAAAAAAAAGAAAAAGAAAAAGCGTCGATTCCCGGTGGTAGTGTTGGTGGTGGTGGTGGTGGTGGTGGTGCTGGTGGTGGTGAATATAGTGGATGGATGGTGTGCATCTCTAATAATAATCATCCTTTGGTTAAGGATCACATAACGGGGAAAATTATTATTATTACATGATTCGTGACCCGTCAAACAGTGCCCGCTCGAGAGGTGAATTTTCTTGGTTATGGGTTGTGATCATCTTCTCCAAGGGGAGTTAGGAGTACGGAATTCGCAGCGCCATTTTGAAAAATTTGGCCCCGCTAAAAATTCACTCCCTCTTCCCTCGTTTCTCTCTCTCTCTCTCCCTCTTTCTCCTTCTCTCTCTCCCTCTCTCTCCCTCTCTCTCTCTCTCTCTCTCTCTCTCTCTCATTCTCTCTCATAACCCTCCCTATTCCTCTTCTCTTCCTCCTTTTTTATCCTCCTCGCCTTCCTCCTCTTCTCCTCGTCTTCCTCCTCCTTTAACTTCTCTTTCTCTATCAATCTTCTCTCATGTTCGTTTAATATTTTGAAAAAAGAAAATATATATATTCTTCACCTTATTATTATTATTATTAGGGCCCTTTTTTTTTTTTTTTTAACTTACGCTTCCCTCCCTCCCGCCTTTGCCGCCCTTTCCTCATGACAGTTGTCTTATTTTATTTATTGTTTAGATCGACTCTACAGTCGTGGCCCCATGGACGGGACTTTGGAAGAACCTCCTGTTAAGGACTCTTCTCAGAACAATTCTGACAAAGTGTCAAAAGGTAAATAATTTTTTTATTTATTTGTTCTTTCTATCTCTCTCTCTCTCTTTTTTGATTTTGGTTGTTGATCTTTCTTTTTCCCTTCTTCTTTTTTTTTTTTTTTTTTTTTTTTATATGTTCTTTCTGTTGTATATTTCAATCCACACCATTTTGGAGTTTTATATCATCAATATTTGGGACTTGTACATTTCTCTTTTTTTTTTTTTTTTTTTTTTTTTTTTTTTTTCTTTTATAATATAATGCACTTCACTTTTTTACATTCTATGGAAAGTCTAAGGGGAATATTCTTTAGTAAAATATTTGAAAGAAGAAGAAAACTATAGTTTTAACTTTTCATTAAGCAGTTTATAATGATTATATAAGTCATTCAAAAGTATGTGGTAAAAAAAAAAAAAAAAAAAAAAAGAAAAGAAAAAATAAAAAAAAAAAACAGGAACAAGTATATCCTTCAAAGAGTATTCTTATCGAATAGATTTTATATTCATCAAAGAGTTCTATCATTTTGTTAATGTCTGTATATTAATGATAATCTTATGATATTATATGGTGGTATAATTTCAATGTGTTATTTATTTGTTCCCAGACATGGTCATTCCAAATGGTGTCAATGGAAAGTATGGTAGTACTGAAAAGGAAGAATTTCCGGACTCTGACAGTGTCAAAACGTCGAACGAGACTGTTAGTAAACGAAAAGAAGAAGAGGAGGAAGGGGAAGGGGATGGGGAAGAGGAAGAAGATGAAGATGAGGATGAAGAGGAAGATGTTATGGACAGAAGACACTTTGACCACGAAGATAGGGATATGCAATCGGAAGACAGTGAGCAAAATGAATCGAGAAAGAATAGGAGTAAGGGGGGTTGCTTATACGAGTCAAGAAATGACTCCATGGTTTCAGAATCTTCCGATGGTGTCAGTGAGATGAACGATACTAGTGAAGTGTCTAGAAATGAAGATAAGTGTCTAAACACATCTCGTGAGGCTATGGATGTTGATGAACAGAGTAATAACTCTGATGTAGAATGTTTGGATGAGAGCATCACGAGAGTACGAATGGATAATGATGATGTGTTCACTTTAAAAAAATCTAACATAAACGAGGGTAAAGATTTGTCATGTAGTAGTAACGTTCAACAATCAAATGATTCTGCTGAAATTGTAGAAAGCAGTATGGATACATCAGATGTGAAGATATGCGAAGAAAATGGAAGTTGCGATAGTCCCGAAATAGAAGAGATAACAGATAGTGCAAAGAATAATAATGGTCTAAATACAACTCAAGAACGTACTGTAAAAGATCCTACAAAACAAAAAAAACAGAGAAAGCAAATAGATCTTAGTAGTATTACACCTAGAAGAAGTTCTCGTAATATTAAAAGAACAAGTTATATAGAAAGAGAAGTTGAAGAAGAAGCGGAGGATGATGGTTCTGATATAGAGGAAATTAAACCTGAAGATCCATTAGCTGGGATAGATAGTAAAGATAAAGAGAATTCTAAATTAAAGTCACCGTCGAAAAATAGTAAAACCACTATAGTGGTCAATGATACTAAACGCTTAGTAGAAATTGCTGCTGGAAGTAAGTCCGTCAAAGGTGGCAAAAAGGAACCTACGTTAGTTATAATAGATACAAACTCCATACTTTCAGGACGTGGTGGCCTTCCTGTTGGTAACAATAAACCACACCATACAGTTTCTAATCCCAGTTCTTTCTCAGTTGTACCAATGAATATGACTACACAAACGATGTATCCAAATATGAGAACAACTATTACACCTGTACCCATGACATCTAAAGCTGCACAATTAAGTCCCAAGCCAAGTAGCATGACTACAGTTACTCCTCCATTGCCACCTATATTACCAACTTTAACCGATGACATGTTTGTCGTGGAAGCACCATCTTTTATAGTACCTTATGTATATGAAAAACCGCCGTTAAAGCCATTGAAAGAATTTGTTTCTAAATTAGAAAAAAGCATAGAGGATAAACAAAAGGAGGATATGTTAAAAAAGATTACAGAAGATAATAAAGATAATCAAGATATTAATGAAGATTCAATGGATATGAATAAAAAGGTAGATAGTAGAAACCAAGAAAGTGAAAATGATGGAAGTTTAAGGTCTAAAAAGGATGGAGATGATAGTGGAGGAGACATGATGGATACAATAGAATCTGGGATTTCAAATATAAGTGACAAACATGATATAAGGCAAGATGATAGGAATAAAGTAATCACTTACTTTGATTTACCATTGGGTAAATTTTTTATGCAGATTGGAGTAAATCTTGTTCAGGAATATGTGCAAACTGATCTATTACGGACTCAAAAACGTAAACAGGGCAAAGGTAGCACATCTGCGGAGACACAATTAGCTATAAATTCACTCATCAAGAATTTAGAATTTAGTAAGGAAAATAATGAACCATTCCACTTAGAAATGAAAAAATGTGAATTCTGTAGTTTTAAAACGGAATCTACATTAGTAATGCAGCATCACTTAGAAACTCCTCATATGCGCAATTACGTCTACAAATGTAATTTTTGTCCAATGGAAGTTCGTAGTCCTCATGATATATTATTCCATATGGAAGCAGAACATAATACTCGTGGTCGATTGGAACGTGGTCCAGCTTTTCATCAATGTCCTAATTGTCCATTTGAAGATAACCAAAAAGGGAAACTTACACGGCACATTCTTGCTTGCTCTAAAAAATTTAGACCAGAACGAAATTTGGAACCTGCCGCCGATTGGGAGCCACCAGCAAAAATTCCAAGATTAAATCGTGCACGTCCAGTTGGTCCAACTAATCCTAATGCTCTTGCTATGGCTATGAGTGCCAAAGGTCCACAACCACTTTTACCGAAATTACTTCCAGCGCCTATTACAGGTCGTGGAAGAGGACGTCCACCAATGCAGCCTAGATATTCTGATATGAAAACATTACGACCTGGTGGTGGTACTACTATGCGGCAAGGTAAAAATCAATTGATATCATTATAATAATATTTATTAATAATATATTTTATATTACGAATTAGTATCATCAATGTACAAACATTTAATTTAGCAACGTTTTAGATAATGTTGCAGGCATGATGTATCGACCAACATCTTCTGGCCTATTAGTTCCCGCTTCGTACCAATTTGGTAGTAATCAATTGTTTCAGGTAAAGAAAAAAAAAAAAAAAAAAAAAAAAAAAAAAAAAAGAAAAAAAATTTTTTTTTTTTTTTATTTTATCATATTTATCATTTCTTATTATACATAAGCAGATTTTAATGACAAAAATGTATTGTATTTTTAAACGTCACGATATATTTCTGATATAATCAAAAGAAATATCACGCAGAAATAAGTCTGAAATAAATGGTATTTAAAGGTATTGCGATAAAGCAGAATAAATCAAATAAAAAGTAAAATTATAATATAAGAAGTATGACAATAATTCCAATGGATAGTATATATATATATATCCTTTGGAAAAATTTATAATTAAACAAAGTTTAACGATTATATCAAACTTTATTATATAGGCATATTTGAAATAATTAATTACAAATATCGCATTATAGAGTCTTTAAATTTATTAAAATTTTTGTTTATTATTTTTCTATAAAATATAATTTCTTTTCTATTGTAAATGCGAATGGGGGATATTCTTTTCACTGGAAAAAACAAAACAAAAAAAAAAAAAAAAAAAGAAATAGATTCAATTATATTTAAGTTTAAAAAATATAAAAAACTGAAGAAACTTTTTTATAATAGACATATAATAATAATGATAATTCACAATACATGTGTGAGTAATAAAGAAACGTAAGGGAAAAAATGGAGAGATGTTTGAAAACAAAAAAGAAAACAAAAAAGAATTAGTAAAAAAAATATATGGGTGGTGACAGGTGGTGGGTGGCTCTGGGACTGTCATGTCGGCTGTCTCGGGAGTGAGTAGCAGTAGCGGCGGCAGTTCCGGTCAACCCACACCCATTGCACTTGTACCCAACGTAATCGACTCTCTGTCTAGGTTGTCCTCATCACAGGTAAATAATATACTAGAAGGTATCAGGAAGGTTAACTTATTTTTATATATAGCATTTGTGATCGCATGGATAACACGTTCAACAGATGCAAAGTGCTTAGTAACTTTTATTTCATAAAGGTTTGTTTTGTAAAAGAAACAACAACAACAACAACAACAACAACATCAACAATAAAAATATGTGTGTGGTTGCTTCTCTGGTATAATAATAATAATAATAATAATAATAATAATAATAATAATAATAATAATAATAATGATAATTATAATATAATGATGATAATAATATAATATAGTAATAATCATAATCATAATAATAATAATAATAATAATAATAATAATAATAATAATAATAATAATAATACACTTATCAAATTTATATATAATACAAAGTTCTTCTTTGTTTTGCTGTTATAATATTTCTTTTATATCATAATACTATACAGTATTTGTATGTGCATGTGTATATATATATATATATATATACATACACATGTGTTATCATTAGCTTTTCATAATAGTTATTTGTAAAAGAAAGAAAGGAAAAAAAAAAGCAAAAAATTTTATAATACTTGTATAATTAAAATGAATTATTATGAAATATTATGACTATATGTTACGATTAAGCTTAGGAGAATTTGTAACATTTTTTATTTATAATATATGTGTTAGAATTTAATTGAACTAAAATAATGGATATGCGATTTGGGCTGGTATATATATAAAATATGTACTATTGTAATATTAACTAATTGCCAAACAAAAAAAAAACAAAAAAAAAAAAAAGAAAAGTAAAAAATAATACTAACCTTTTGTTTCTTCTTGAAATTAATTGAGAATGAACTGAAAGGTTGTGTCATTATAATTGGAGTAATATTACATGGAAAAATATTATTCTAATGACAAAAGATATTTATATTTGTTATATAGTTCTATAAGCATTATTACTTTTACATGTAATCAATTTATAAAATCTTTAAGAATTATTAATGCTTATCATAATGAGATAAAAGTGAATAAGTTTAAAAATAAAAAAGTTCGAGAAGAATTAAATTTTTTAAGTTAAATGATCTTAAATAATTATATATAAATGATTTTTTAATCATATATATATATATATATATATATATATATATATATATATATATATATATACATTAGGCAAAAATATGATTAATGATTTTTATAGAGTAATAATATTATCTTAGTATTCTATCTCTCTATAAAGTGATATAAATATTTTCTTTTTTTTTTCTTTTTTTTTTTTTTCTTTTTCAGAACACAACGGCCAGTACAAAAAATCCCACGGCAAAGTTATTAAGTCAACCGAGTATATCTATAACTCCATTACCACGTACAACATCTCAAACCTCCATTCCTGGTTCGGGAACATCATCAAAATCTGGAGGGAAAAATACATTTGTTATATGTGAAATTTGCGATGGTTATATTAAGGTAAAATTACATATAAAAAAAAAAAAAATCATTGGCAGATTAATCATATAAAATTACTTCAAATGGAAATATCTTAATTTGATTTATTTATCTCGATAGGATCTCGAGCAACTAAGAAATCACATGCAATGGATTCATAAAGTAAAAATACATCCAAAGATGATTTATAACAGACCTCCATTGAACTGCCAAAAATGTCAATTTCGATTTTTCACAGATCAGGTAAAAATAACATTCTATATTTATTTGTAAATAATAATAATAATGGTAATAATAATAATAATAATAATAATAATAATAATAAATAAATAAAAAGAAAAAAAAAAAGGAAAAGAAAAAAGATATCCTCCTACTTTATGAATTTTATTTCCATAACTGTATAGAATTTGTAAAATATTTTTTTTTAATGTAACATCAATTTTAATAATAGGGTTTGGAAAGACATTTGCTTGGATCTCATGGACTCGTTACGTCCAGTATGCAAGAAGCAGCAAATAGAGGAAAAGATGCTGGTCGTTGTCCAGCTTGTGGTAGAGTAAGTACATTTTTAATCTTCATCATTATTATTATATATGAAAATATTAAAATTGTACTATGATAATAAATTTGTAGGTATATCAATGGAAGCTATTAAATCATGTTGCACGGGATCATGGAATGACATTAAAACCCGCGCATTTATCATATAAATGTACAGTATGCACTGCCACATTTGGAATGTATAAACAATTTGAAAATCATGTATACTCAGCGCACAGCGTTGTAGCCAAAAGAGTAATGGATAAAAAGAATACTCCGTCGTCACCGTCATCAAGATCAAATGACTCTCTTTTAAAACCTTTGAAGATAAATGACGAAATAACAATAATTCCACAACCAGCAAAACCTACAACTAGATCTGGCACATCTCAGGGCAGAAGCAAATAGCAATGATCAGCAGAGTGATACGTGTGTCCTTGTTTAACAGAATTTCACGTAACTCTGAGTTGGTACTCCCTATAGGCGATCACTGAAAATATTTTCTTTTTTTGCAGTGATCAAGACGTGCCGTGTACATGCGTATGCATATTAAACTATGCTTAAGATGCAATTACCGACACTATAAAAAAGAAAAAAAGAAAAAAAGA
>NC_062212.1:1381643-1446643 GCF_912470025.1 Vespa velutina
TTTTGAAAGTGACGAGGGAAGAAAATACGGTGGTATAGATAGGTGGTATCATTTGGAATGTTTTGTCAAGATTAGAACGGAACTTGAATTTTTTGA
This sequence comes from Vespa velutina, assembly GCF_912470025.1. Taxonomy (NCBI): domain Eukaryota; kingdom Metazoa; phylum Arthropoda; class Insecta; order Hymenoptera; family Vespidae; genus Vespa; species Vespa velutina. Next base: position 1,381,740 of record NC_062212.1, read on the forward strand.
TCAAGCTGATTCACTTCCTGGTATAAAAACATTGTCGAAGGAAGATCAAGCTACTGTAAAAAAAGAATTGCCTAAAATTAATAACAATGATGTACCACCTATAAAGAAACTTAAGGATGAACCAGTGGACAAGGAAGAGGAAGAAAAATTCAAGGAACAAAATAAGAAAATATTCACAATGAGGGATACTTTGTCATTGCTCAATAAGAAAGAACTTGTTATGATTTTAGAAACGAATGAACAAAAAGTACCAGAAGGTGTTTCTGCGGTATGGATTAATATAAAGATTGTTAATATAAAGTAATCTAGCAATGAATAATATTTTTTTTTAAACTCTCTATTTTTTTTTTTTTTTTTTTATAGATATTGGACCATGTATCTGATTTATTAACGTTTGGAGCATTAAAGCCATGTCCAAAATGTAGCGGACAATTGGCATACGTTTCAGGTCTTGGTTACAAATGTACCGGGAACATAACAGAATGGACAAAATGCGAATATGTTACTCAAGATCCTAAAAGAAAGAAATGTTCTGTTCCAGAGGAATTAAAGAATACTTATAAAGCTTTGTATGTCTTTTCTTTTTTTTTCTTTTTATATCAATATATATATATATAGTACAATGTTCACATATAATTCAATATTTTTTAATAATTTATAAATTAACAGGGCATTCAAACCAAAGGTTGTTAGGAGATTAATTAAAATTACTGCACCGTCGACATCTACTGTTGTTAAAAAAGAAGATGAAGTTGATGCTGGACCAATGGTACAAGGAAAACCAAAACCATTGAAGAATATGCAATTTGTAATATTAGGTCAAACGAGCAAAAATAAGGAAACGTTGAAGAAGGAAATAGTACTTTTGGGAGGATCTGTAGTAACTAAGATACATGAAAATTTGGCAGCTATTATTTCTAATTTAAAAGAAATAGAAAAAATGAATAAAAGAATGGAAGATGTGAAATCTTTAGACATACAAGTGGTTTCAGAAGATTTTATTGAAGAAGCTAAGGATTATACGGAACCGCCATTTGCGTTAATTAAAAAGAAAACTATATCTGATTGGGGTGGTGACGTTAAAACACGTCTAGCTGATGTTATTGCAAAATCAGGATCATCTAAGAGTAAAAGTAAATATGAAAAGTCAGTTTCTGGAAAGGTCAAATTACAAGTTAAAGGTGGTGGTACAGTTGATCCGGATAGTGGATTAGAGGATTGTGCTCATGTTTATCAAAAAGGAACGGATAAATTTACTGTCACGTTAGGACTTACAGATATACAAGCTAAGAAAAATAGTTATTACAAGTTACAAATATTGAAACACGATATACAAAATAAATATTGGTTGTTCAGAAGTTGGGGTAGGATAGGTACTACAATTGGTGGTACAAAATTGGAGGTTGCACCTTTAGATGATTGTATAATGAAATTTGAGGAACTTTATGAAGAGAAATCTGGGAATAATTGGAGAAATAGAAAAGATTTTGTTAAAGTACCAAATAAAATGTATCCCATTGATATTGATCATGGTGACGATGAAGATACGTCACAATTGTTAGAATCGGATATTAAGAGTAATTTGGAAAAGCCTTTACAAGAACTAATGAAGCTTATATTTAACATAGAAAATATGAAAAAGGTTATGTTAGAATTTGAAATAGATATGGATAAAATGCCGCTTGGTAAATTATCTAAAAAGCAAATTCAACAAGCATATTCAGTATTAACAGAATTGCAAGAATTAGTTAAAAAAGCGACACCCGAACGTACCACGCTTATAGACGCATCGAATAGATTTTATACTTTGATACCACATAATTTTGGTATTTCTGGACCTAAGATATTAGAAACTGTCGAAGAAATTCAAATGAAATGCAAAATGTTAGAGGCATTACTTGAAATGGAAATAGCATATAGTTTGCTTCACGGTAAGACAGATGATAAGAAAAATCCTCTTGATGCACATTATGAGCAATTGAAGACAAAGATAGATGTATTGGATAAATCCAGTAAAGATTATGATGTAATAAAACAATATGTTAAGAATACGCATGCATCCACTCATAGTCATTATGAATTAGAAATTGAAGATGTTTTTGTTATAAAGAGACAGGGTGAAGATCAAAGATATAAACCCTTTAAGAAAATGCATAATAAAAAATTACTCTGGCATGGATCTAGGACAACCAATTTTGCTGGTATATTATCTCAGGGACTTAGAATAGCTCCCCCAGAAGCACCTGTTACCGGTTATATGTTTGGTAAAGGTATCTATTTTGCTGACATGGTATCAAAGTCTGCAAATTATTGTTGCACGAATAGCGCTAACCCAACGGGATTGTTACTGTTATGTGAAGTTGCTTTAGGTAATATGTATGAAAGATATGAAGCTGATTATATTTCAAAATTACCAAAAGATAAGCATTCGACTATAGGAAAAGGACAAACTCAACCAGATCCAAATGTTGTTTATAAAATGGAAGGTAGCATTGAAGTTCCATATGGTCCTTCTGTATCAAGTAAACTAAAGAAGAATTCATCATTGTTGTACAATGAATACATCATATATGATACAGCTCAAGTGAAAGTTCGTTATTTAGTTAAGATGAATTTCAAGTACAAAGTTTGATGTTTTATTATATATGTATTATCTTCCAATATCTGTGCTACCTGATCGGTTGATTGATTGATTGATTGATTGATTAATTATTATATCTAAGCATTTTACATTATATAATATAATATATATATATATATATGTATATATATATATATATTAATAATTAAAATAACTTGGGTTTTTTTTTTTTTTTTTTTTTTTTTTTTTTTTTGTTTTTTAAAACAAAGTTCTTATATCACAACTACCTCCAATAGGACAAATAATAGTTGAATAAGTGTAATAATATTATTAAATGTTTTTTTTCTTTCTTTCTTTCTTTGCGCATAAAATTGTTCAAAATATTTTTAAATGTTTCATCAAATATGATATCGTAAATGTATAACTCTTAGAACAACACAGTGGAGGGAGGGAGGGAGGAGGAGGAGGAGAACAAGGGAGAGGGAGAGGGAAAAAAGAATTGAGATAAATTTTCTATAATAAAAATATTCAATTACATATTTATTACAATTATGTTTATTTTTTTTTTCTCTTTTTCCATTTTTTCGCTTTTCATTGATCCAATTAATATTCAAAATGAAAATCGAAATAGGATTGATCAAATGTATTGATTCGAATATATCCATCTTCTCCACCGGTCGATAAACTCTTACCATTTGGATGGAAGGCTAAAGAATTAATTGGACCAAAGTGACCTTTTAATCTTGCGAATTCTTCTTCGAATACAAGATGGAAAAAACGCGAATCAAATTTTCCTTGCCTAGCTGATGTCGTAGTTACATCCATGGCATCTTGGCCACCACCTAAAACTACCTATAATGATAAAAATATAACGTAGATTTAATTAAATGGCATTCTTTTAAAAAAGAATAATTATATACAAAGAAAAAGAAAATATTTACATGATCCAAAATAGGTGATATTGTAGCCGAATTGACGGGCCTTTCCGTTTTATAAGTTTTTAATAACATCAATGACTCACTGTCAAATAATTTAGCCATATTATCCTTCGACGCAGTCACAAATATCGTTCCATCTTTGTTACATTGCATATCATTTATTTGAGATTTATGACCTTTCGTACTGGTCAACTTCTTTCCCATCTGTTTGAGTATTTATTTATTTATTTATTTATTGAGATTCATATCATTTAACCCTTTGAGTGCTGTGGGCGCACATATGCGCCCAGCGAAAGCTATCGATATAGACTATGGACGCAAATATGCGCTCGGCAGATGCTATCAGTATGGACTACGGACGCAAATATGCGCCTGGCAAGAATGATCACTGTACTATGGTCAAATGTATATGTTCGGCAATTGTTTCTATTGCATGAAAAAGTATTCAGCACTCAAAGGATTAAATGAAATATACTTTGTTATAACATAACATATTGTAAAAAAAAAAAAAAAAAAAAAAAAAAATTATATAACAAACAACGACATACTCTAACGTCCCAAAGAGTAATTTCACCATCTTCGTGGCCTGTAATAATGGTTTCGTCTAAAGCACCCCATAAAATAGCAGATATTCTTGGTCCAGGTACAGAGATTCTAGAAATTGCATGTTCTTGTGACATATTAGTATCGACATTTCTAATATCCATAATGAACATTTCACATTGATGACCTAATGCTTTGTCGGTAGAATAAACTGCAAGATTTGACGAATAACTGAAACCGCATGTCCTTACAGAACTATTGGTTTGCAATTGTCCAATTTCTTTACCTACAGGAGGGGAGGAAAAGAAACAAAAAGATAAATTACAATAAATAAATAAAAAAATAATTTCATTTTACACGATAATAATAAAATATCAATATCAAAGATTAATATTAAATCAAAGATAGAATACAAACCAGTCTCGCAGTCCCATACTCTTAATGTATTATCACCACTTCCTGATAAAAATCTAGTGGTATCCCAATTAACATCTATACACCATACTGATCCATTGTGTCCATTAAATGTTCCAAGACGTTCACCATTTAAAGAATACCAAACATTTGGTTTTTTATCTTTACTAGCTGAGAATACCAAATCACCTTCTCTATTATATTTTATTTTTGTGATAGCACGTTCATGTCCATGTAACATTAATGGTTTCTGAAAGAAAATTTAATTAATTATTGAATTTTAAAGTTGAATATAAATGATTATGAACAATTTGCTTATTAAAAATACAAATATACAAGTAACGTTAATGTAATTCAATGTGGATATCATTATTTTGAATTAGAAATCATTAATCACAAAGTATATTAATATTGTAATAATATAAAATAAAATAAAACTATATAATATATATATATTTAAATTTATATATATTTATTTATATATATTAGATATAAATCTGATACTTTGCCTATATTAAAACTGATTAATACTTTGTCATATTTGTTCAAAAACAATGTACAAATAGTTTCAAAATCTGTTAACTTTCAATTGTAGAATCCAAAATCACAATAACCAAAAAAATATTTAATTAATTAAAACAATATCATTGTCAATTAAATCGGCATGATTAATGTTAAATATTATTAAAAAAAAAAAAAAAATCACTCGGATATCATCATGGGAAAAGACGTGAGTTTTTTTTTTCCAGAGATTCGTAAAGAGAAAAAAAAAAACTTTTAATGGACATGACGGACTGACAGAATCACGTGTTTATACGATTATACGATTATACGAATAATATACATGAAAATGAAAAAAAGAAAACCATATTCTTTAACTTTTTCAAATGTACACGATAACTAACCATTTTGTTAAAGATAAGTTGTTTTATTCGTATTGAATAAGTAATATTATATCTTCCTTGGATTACACGTTTAAGCTATGTTTCTAGACTTCAATTAAACCACGAAGTATATAAAGATTAGATTGCTATATGTTAAGGAAAATGATTCCCCTCGATAATTTCGGAAGCATTTCGTACATCAGTCGTACATAATCTATAGTAAAGCATCATTTTGTATCAGTAATGTTGTGAAAATGTGACGAGCCAATCATATTTAATTAAAGTTAGTAATCAACCAATGAGATTTATTAACAAGTTAATAATCAACCAATGAGATTTATTAAAAAGTAAATAATCAACCAATGAAATCGATCCAAGTAAAAATGAGATTTAATTAAAAAAAAAAAAATATATATATATATATTATCTAGTTTACATTATTAAACATTTTTTAAATAAATTAATTTATTATTACAAATGAAAATTATTATCTTTATTAAAAATATTTTATATAATGATATAAGGTTATGTAGACTTATTACAATATTAATTTCTTGAAATTGATAATGAAACATTTTTAATAAGAATTCTTTCAATTCGAATTGATTATAATAATAATATTTCTTTATTTTTCGATATCATGTCATTGTATGTTTGATTGATTATTTTATTTTTTGATATAAGTCAATGGAGTGTTATCTAATAGTATGTACAGACGCGTGAAATTGTGTCAATGAAGAATTAAAAGAAAATATTTTCGTATATCATATATTTCTTGAATAATTTATTTATACAATTTATATAATTTATTTTCTTTTAGATTGAAATTTTGTAATTGGCGGTCATTGGTTACGTGTGACGTCACAAAATCAAATCTCCAATGAACTTTGACTATTACTGGATCAGTCTTCCTTTGAATTTCGACGAGTAATTATCGAGGATGACTCACAGGATGTCTTACCCGTAAATTTATAATGAATATTTAAAGTAAATATATATTTTTATATCATACATTTCTTAAATAATTTATACAATTTCTCATTACAACAGTGATATTAATAATTTGCTTTATATTTTTCTCTTTCAAAAGTTCATTGCAATCGCGCGCGCTTAAGAAAAATGAAATAATCGAGTATTTGTATTATCGCTTAAAAAAAAAAAAAAAAAAAAAAAACATTCGAATTTTTTTATTATATCTATTAATTTATACTCATAATTTATTTATGAGAATAAAAATCTTCTTAGGTATTCTTATTAATTATTATTCTTAATTTTCTTAAATCTTATTAATTATATTCTTATTTATTTTAATTTATTCGTTTCAGATTAAATGATTTTTCTCTTCCTTGTGTCAGATATATTAAGATTTTTATTATATACAAACATTTCTGTTAGATCTGATTCGATTGTAATACGTCATGATTCATGCTTAAGAGAAACATAACCTAACATTCTTATACACCGATGTTTATATAAATCTATAGTTGGAATAATGATTTTTTTATTGCGCTTGTAGTTCAGATTTTGTCCACGCCTATCGCTGTAATCACATTACGTTAGTATAATTAACATTATACGTTACTACATTGGTAATGTGTGAACATAACGAATGTCTTTTTAATTGGGGGTTTTAATTTTCGCACGTGATAATGATTGTAATGTGTAATAATTCATATTTATGAATAATATGTTAATAAACCGATAATAATTCTTATCTTGTAAAAAAATTTATATACTACAATAAAAATGTATATACATATGCATATGAAATATAAATTGTACGAATTATCTTTTTTTTTATAAGTTTTAATATATCTCATTATTGGTAATTTTTTTTTTTTTTTTTTTATTAATATATACCATTTATTACATATTATTGATTTAATATTTTTATCATATATAATGTAAGAAAGAAAGACTGTCATTATTTATAACAGTATAAAAATATGTTGTTCATTAAAATAATAAAAAATACAGAATTTCTTTTAAAGTTATGTTTCTTATTTTATCTGTGTTTATTGAATGTCATAAAAAAAAAAAAAAAAAAAAAAAAAAAAAAAAAAAAAAAAAAAAAAAAAAAAAAAAAAAAAACCTAATTTTAGATAACTAATTTTACTCGCCTACAATGGTCCATGTTATCATTGAATAAATATGATATTATATGATACACAATATAGGAACTAATGCTTATCAGTATTCATCACGGTATAAATGAATAGTTCATTGAAACAGTAACATAAACGATAGTATATAATATCTAAAACATGTCTTTTATTGATCTCAATCAAATTCAGATTTATGAGGATCAGGTCAAAGATTATGACATATTAAAAAATATCATTACCACTCATGATCAAGAAGATCCATTTTATATATTAGATCTTGGTATTATAATTAAAAAGCATCAAGATTGGATTAAAAAAATGCCAAGAGTTGTACCCTACTATGGTAAGATATTTTTAAAGATTATTTTTTTTCCTTTTTCTTTTTTTATTGATTTAATATTATAAGAATATTTTATAGAAAAATTTTTATTTGTTAGCTATTAAATGTAATCCTGATCCAATGGTAATTAAAGTTTTGGCAGCTATGAATGCCAATTTTGATTGTGCATCAAAGGTAAATTATTTCATTTTCAATATAAAACAATATTATATTTTCATGATCTATTAATTTATAACAGCAAGAAATTCAAGAAGTTATGGAACTTGGTATATCACCAGATAGAATAATCTTTGCAAATCCAACAAAGTGTCCGTCTCATATAAAATTTGCTAAAAGTTTAGGTATTAATAAAATGACAGTAGATAGTCAATTAGAACTTAATAAAATTAAAAAATTATATCCCGATGCAAAGTGAGTAAATTTATTATATAATATATAATTGATATTACGTTCGTTTATCTTATGTCATTATATATAAAACATTTAATGATTAATTCAAATATTATTTTTATTAGAATAATTATACGCTTTCGACATGACAATTCTAATCTTGATAAAAGTACCAAACTTGGTATTAAATTTGGATGTGATCCAGATGTCGAGGCAAATCAATTAATACAATTTACAAAGGATTTAGATTTAACATTATATGGATTTAGCTTTCACGCTGGTAGTCCATGTTATCAAATCAATGCATATGTATGTGGAATTGAAATATGTAAACAATTGATTACTTTTGCTAAATCAATAGGATGTAATGATATCAAGTTAATTGATATCGGTGGTGGTTTTCCTGGAGAAAGTGGATATCAAATTGATGAGGTCTATTTATTAATATGAAACTTTTCCATATATATGAAATATATTAGATTGGAAACTATGAAACGGGCGTTTTTGTTTAGTTATTTATTTTCATTCAACGCCCGTTTAATAGTTTCCAACCTAATATATAACTATTAGATTGGAAACTATTAAACGGGCGTTTTTGTTTATTTATTTACTATCATTCAATCCCCGTTTCATAGTTTCCAACCTTAACAATTATCTTTGTATTTTTATTTAGCTTTCACGTATGATTAATGATGCAATCAAAGAAATAGATCCTACAATAGAAATCATAAGTGAACCAGGTAGATATTATGTAACATCTGCATTTACTTTGGCTGGTTATTTACATTCTAAAAGAACAATAAACGAGGGAAATAATCTGAAACATATGTATTATGTCAACTGTGGTGTCTATAATGGTTTTATAGAAGAATTGTTGAATTTAAAATCACGTCATCCAATCTCATTATTCAATGTATATAATTAATATATTATATATAGAATTTATTTTATTTATTTAAAAAAAATGAGTATATATATATATATATATGTATGTATGTATGTATGTATATATATTATTGCAGCCGGTATCTGATAAAAAATATCCTTCTATTTTATGGGGACCAACTTGTGATTCCTACGATTGTATCGTTAAAGATACATTACTGCCAGAATTTCAAATAGGAGATTGGCTTGTATGGAGCGACATGGGTGCATACACAACATCACTAGCTTGTAAATTTAATGGTTTTATGCCACCGATAGTTCATCCATTTATTAGAAAAAGTCAATGGTTAATATAAATATCTGATATGATAATTTCTTTGAGATATTACAATTTTTCATAATAATTTTACGTATTATAATATATTTCTTTTTAGGGAAGATTTTTGTGCCATTATCAAATGTGACGAAAATAATTGATTGTATAAATTATAATACATAATTTGTATTATTATAAAATGTATATTTAAAAAATAATCAAATAATATATCGTATATTCACGAAATATTATTTAATAATTTTCAAAATATATATTTTCTTTATTTAATTATATTATTCATTTGAATTAAGCTACGTTGGGTATATTATATTGTGAAGATAATTGTGATATTAAATGAAATTATTTTAATTATTATATTGTTTCAAATTTTTTTTTTTATTTATAATGATTGCTATTTTTTTTTCTTTTTTTTTTTTTTTTTTTATGCGTCTTTATATATTCGAATATCTTGAAAGTATTTTGGAATATTGATTCAAAGTCACGTGACCGTTCTTAAAGTGATAATCACATAATTGATAGAAAATGATCGATAATTTCTGAGCTATTGTAATGATATTAATGGAAGACATTTAAGATACGATGAAATAATATTTAATTAGCTCTTTCTATTCTTTAACTTTGCATTTTGTTTATATAATGGCAGTTATTCAATTGAAAAATTTTCAATATTATATAATTGAGAATGCTGAATGTTGAAATGCAACGTACTACGTATTTACTTACTTATGACGTATTTGAAAGGAATAATTTAGTTTTATTCCATAATATACTTTTCGTATCATCCTTTTTTTTTTTTTTTTTTGATGTTTGAAATATATTTATCAATTTTACATTTATTATAATATGAAAGTTTTGAAGCCATTGAATAAATATTATCAGTATGCATCGTCGACACTACACGTATTTTCAATAGAAACATTAGTAAATACTACAAATTATCACACGACATTGAATATTTCTATATGAAATTTTATCTAAATCGGGGAATGTCAAGTCATAACATGACGTACTATGAAATGAAACAGTAATTATCGTGAATAAGATAAAAAATAATTGTTTATTCACGATAAATTAAAAACTAAAAATTGTTGATATATTTTCGTAATATTAATAAAAAAAAAACTTTTATTATCAGAAATTGGATAATTTATATAATTATTAAATAATAAATATATAAATCATGATAATTAAATTTTTATTTTATATATGTTATAATTACTGTTAACATTCCATCAAAAAAAAAAAAAAAAAAAAAAAAAAAAAAAAAAAAAAGAAAAGAAAAAAAAAAGAAATTGTGTTAAAATACGATATTTTGCAAGAATAGTTTATGCACAGATAAAAAGTCTTTTTTAAAATATCGCCGTAGAATAAATGTTCGTTTTTAAAATGTGATCTTATTCATTAAAACTGATCGAAAATTATTTCTATTCTCCATGATGACGCAAATGCTGTTTTCGATATTTTTCTCAAAGAAAAAGTTTAATATCTGCGGTACCTCTCAAAATTTCCGACAAAAGAGATGAGCCATTCATTATTGATTTTCATTTATACGCTTCAATGGTGTACGTTTTATATCCGTGAAATGGCGATTGATTGTGCATATAAAAAGTTGATGCTTAGATTTTTTTTTGAGAATTTTCAAAATCCAAAAAAATTGTGATTTTCTCGATGGTCGCACGAAGAAGCTACGTTAACCGCAATTCAATAATTTTAATGAGCAATTCGCTAGATAATTTTATGGAGAAAAACTAAGGAAATGCTTGTCCAATCGTTTATGTCGAGATGATATAAATTTTTTAAATATTGTTTCTTTTTTTTAATAACCACGTAAAAAAGAAATAAAAAAAAAAAGAAAAGAAAAAGAAAAGGGAAAAAAACTTATGGGACACCCTAGTAATAAATAGTAATAGACGAAGTCGTATAGAGTGGATCAGTCTTATAGGGATAACCAATTGTTTATTTTTTTTTTTATTTTATTTTTTTTTTTTTTTAATAACCACGTAAAAAAAGAAATAAAAAAAAAAAAAGCTCTGAATCTTACTAATTACATAATACGGAAATGTACTCATATTTTAATTTTATATTGAAATAATATAATGTATAAATATTCGTTAATTATTTAAAAAAAAAAAAAAAAAAAAAAAAAAAAAAAAAAAAAAAAAAAAAAAAAAATATTAAACATATTCTTATTTTTCTCGTAGATTCATATAATAATTTTTATATTTGTCAATAATATTTATTCTTTTCTATTTATTTATCGGTTAAAAGAAATGCGTATTGACGTTCTATCTAATAAAAATCATTGCACGAAATGTACATCAATAAAAGAAATATAATTATGAGAGACTGAAAAATGTAAATTCAAAGTCTATTCATCCATTAAATTACTCTAATTCACGTTAAATACAATTGTTATGTACACGTGAGAGGAAAATAATTAACAGAACTTTATATATATATATATATATATATATATATATATATATATATACACAAGCTTATATATATATATATATATATGATTGGTGGGATGATAAGTGACATCGTTTCCCACTTGTATTCGTTGTTCATATTTTGTTCATACCTGTCCCTGAAGTTGCATATGTCTTTAACAAAAGTTAACAAACAGACTTAACAGTTTATGTTTAGAAATAATATATTAGTAAGCTGAATAATTATTATTCGTTAGTTAGATATAATTTCGAAGGACATTGAACAAATTTTTTTACTATTATGTCAGACCTAATAAATAACTAATTCGTTTGTAATAGCTCATAATTTTCTTAAGAAGAAATAAAATTTTATCATATATATATATATATATATATATATATATATATGTAGAAAAAAAAAAACGTTTATCAGCTGCAATGTTAGTTTATAAATAAACGACCTATTGTGACAATAGTTATAAGTATGGTGTATAGTATACGTCAAAGATGTCTTCTGTTAAAGCGAATGAAATTCATCTATACGAGGGAAAGGTAAAATATTGTTTTTAAATTATATTAAAAAAAAAAAAAAAAAAAAAAAGAAAAAAAAAAATTTTGGTTACCACTCGTGATTCGGAAATGTGATTGTCCATTAAAATTATAAAATATGATCGTTCATTAAATCGTAATCGTTTATTAAAATAATAATATGTTTTAATATGTTTTTAACATCATAAATGTTTTTTATTTAATTTATGTTTAGTTAACGTCTATTCTATGCAGAACATTAAACATATATTAAACATTACATTAGACAACCATCTGTATTTGATGTTGTTATCATTGAATAAATATCATATATAGTATATAATACAGGAAGTTATTGGTATTCATAACAGTATAAATGAATGGCTCATTGCAACAATAACATAAACGATAAAATATAATATGTGTAACATGTCTTTTATTGACGTCAATCAAATTCAGATTTACGAGGACCATTTCAAAAAGTATGGTATTTTTAAAAATATCATTGACACTCGTGATCAAGAAGATGCATTTTATATATTAGATCTCGGTGTTATAATTAAAAAGCATCAAGATTGGATCAAAAAAATGTCGAGAGTTGTACCCTATTATGGTAAGATATTTTTAAAGATTATTTTTTTTCCTTTTTTCTTTTTTATTGATTTAATGTTATAAGAATATTTTATAGAAAAATTTTTATTTGTTAGCTGTTAAATGTAATCCTGATCCAATGGTAATTAAAGTTTTGGCAGCTATGAACGGCAATTTTGATTGTGCATCGAAGGTAAATTATTTCATTTTTATGTAAAATATTATTATATGTTCTAAATCGTAATTTATAATAGCAAGAAATTCAACAAGTTATGGAACTTGGTATATCACCGGATAGAATAATCTTTGCAAATCCAACGAAGTATCCGTCTCATGTAAAATTTGCCAAAAGCGTAGGTGTCGAAAAAATGACAGTGGATGGCAAATTCGAACTTTATAAAATTAAAAAATTATTTCCCGAAGCAAAGTAAGTAAATTTTATTCCGTATTCCTGTATTATGTCAATTACCTTATGTGATGTCAATAATTCACTCAAATATTGTTCTTAATAGAATAGTTATTCGCTTTCGTTGCGACGACAATTCTTCTGTCACTAAATGCCTCAAACTTGGCACCAAATTTGGATGTGAACCAGGCGATGAAGCAAAAGAATTAATACAACTTACAAAGGATTTAGGTTTAATTTTATATGGATTTAGTTTTCACGTTGGTACTCCATGTGTCGAATTTAATGCGTACGTACGTGGAATTGAAATATGTAAGGAATTGATTGCTTATGCTAAATCGATTGAATGTAATGATATCAAATTAATTGACATTGGTGGTGGATTTCCTGGGGAAAGAGATTTTCAAATCGATGAGGTTTGATTATTACGATGATACTTTCGAATGTATATATATGAAATATATTAATAGTTATCTTCGTATTTTGTTTAGATTTCACATATGATTAATGATGCAATCAAAGACATAGATCCTACTATAGACATCATAAGCGAACCCGGTAGATACTACGTAACATCAGCATTTACTTTAGCTAGTGTCGTGCATTCTAAGAAAACTGTATCTGTGGGAAATAATTTGAAACAGATGTATTTTGTTAGCTGCGGAGTTTATAGTGGATTTATGGAAGAATTATTGAACTTCAATTCACGTCAACCAATCCCATTGTCCAATGTATATATAATATTCAGAATTATTTTCTTTAATTTCAATATATATATATATATGTATTATAGAAAGTGAATTTGTTGTAGTCTATATCCGATAAAAAAAAATATCCTTCCTCTATATGGGGGCCAACTCTTGATTCCTTGGATTGTATCATTAAAGATGTATTATTGCCTGAATATGAAATAGGAGATTGGTTTGTATGGAAGGACATGGGTGCATACACAAATACTATAACTTGTAAATTTAATGGGTTCATGCCACCGGAAGTGTATCCATTTATCAGAAAAAGTCAATGGTTAATATTAATATTTTATATGTTAATTTTTGAAAAAATTTATTTATATCAATCTTACATATAATAAATATTTTCTTTTTTAGGGAAGAATTTTGTGCCATTATCAGACTTAACGGTAATAGTCATTTGTTTAATTTGGAATAAATTATTTTTTTATTATAATAAAAGAAATGTGATATTTAAAATATTATATAATAATGTTTCATATGTAAAATACAAACATTATGTGTGTTTGTTTTAAATCTAAAAATACAAATTATACTATTCCTAATAATATTATTGTTTTGAATTGGTCGACTCAGTTTCACTTACGGTACTTGAATATAATATTTGATTCCATCTGTAAAAAATAAATAAATAAAAATGAAATCGAGATAAAAATAATCTATTTTTCATCCAATAAAATATGATTATTCTAATGGATTTCAGAAATTATTTACTCTTTTGCAGTTTGACATAATCCCGGCTTCAATCCGTCATTTTTTTGCGCTTGATATATATGTCCTACATTAATAATATCTTCGATAGGCGGATGAGATGACATCGCATCGCGAATCTTTTTGTTAAAGAAAATAAATTCATATATTATTTTATAAATCGTTTTTTTTAATTATAATCAAATTGATATTAAAATTAATGATCGTACTATTTCTGCTTTGGTCATAACTACGATAAAATTTCTTCCAGCTAATTTTCCTAAATCCTCTTTACTCCATTCTTGTTCTCCTTTACGGTTTTCATATAAACTTTCAAACAATGATGGATACTTTGACACATCTTCTAAACCTTCCGGGAATCTGTAAAGTATTTGTTTAGAATTATTCATAAATAATCATTACTATTATTATTATTATTATTATTATTATTATTAATTTATTCTTACTTATCGACACCATCATAATCAGCTCCAATACCGATATGATCTACTCCAACAATTTTTCTAATGTAATTAATATGATCTAAAAAAAAATATATATATGTATATATATACGAACCAGACTTTATTAATCAGTAGATTTAATTAATCAATGACAACGATAATAGACAATAATTAAATGTGTGTGTGTTTTTTTTTTAATCATTTAATAAATCATAAATCATACCTACAACATCCTGCATCGTTGCGTTTCTAGATTTGTCACAATTAACAAACCCCGAATAAAAATTAACCATAACGATCCCCTCATTTTTTTTCTGTCGATAAAGTATAAATTATAAAAAGTACATTATTTTTTATTAATATTGGTAATATTACTTACTACCAAATGGAGTACGTCATCAGGAACGTTTCGATAATTATTACAAATAG
This sequence comes from Vespa velutina, assembly GCF_912470025.1. Lineage (NCBI taxonomy): Eukaryota > Metazoa > Arthropoda > Insecta > Hymenoptera > Vespidae > Vespa > Vespa velutina. The sequence continues at coordinate 1,397,446 of NC_062212.1, forward strand.
AAAATGCGGAGGAGTGAGAAAATATAACGGGTGCTCGTGATATAGCAAGAACTTGTCTCATGACATTATGGGAAACGTGTGAGAGATCGATTAACATCCCAAGACGATTCATTTCGTAAACAATGCTCTAGAAAAACAATTTAACTTTATCTCGAGTCAAATTTGTTATTTGGAGAAAAAAAAAAAAAAAAAAAAAAAAAAAAAAAAAGAATATATAAAAATAATCATACTTCTCCAAATTCTGTAAGATTATGTACGTATCCATCGTTGAAGATAACTGCATCAGCCCTTTAAAGAAAAACAAAAAGAAAAAAAAAAAGAACCAGAAGATCATATGTAATGTAATCTCATTAATAATAATTGATATTGTAATAATAATTGTCTGTAATAATAAATGACAACATGTTTGTAAAGAATTTATCATCACACGATAAAGAAGTACATGCATGACATTTGCAAACTATGCGTGAATTTTGCAATTTATTATAATAATTGGAAAACAATTGAAATTACTATAATAAATTTATAATCATGAATGATAATAATATTTTAAAATAATATTTTAAAAGGTAAAATATACAAATGTATTATTGTGAATTTTTACGTATCAACTGTCGGTAATGTAGAAAGAGATAATTTTATTTAATACGATATATTTATAGATTATATATTATCATTAGTCGGTAATGCAGTTAGACTTACCAAGGTGTATTACAAATATGCGTCAATGTAACATAGCGAACACCTAATTCGTAATAAGTCCTTAATATAGCCAAATTGGAATCCAATGAGTGTCCACCCTCGACACCAATCATCGATGCTATTTTACCTTTTCTCCAAACAAGTTCAATATTTTTTGCATGTTTAACCAATTCCAAATGTTCCGGATAAAGATTTATAAATCTTTTGATCATATCTATCTGACGTAATGTCAATTGTACTGCATCTTTGTATTGTGACTTACAGGACACATATGCAACCCAAAACTGTAAAAAATATTACCAAAAAAAAAAACAAAAATATATATATATATATATTAATTTAATTTATCGATTAACGATTAGTCAACAATAACAACAATAACAATCATAAAAATAATAAAAAAAGAAAGAATCAAACAAATTTGTATTCGATTTTGTAGCTTACCTGTCCTCCAACTTTTCCAGCTTTTAAACGTGGCAAATCCGTGTAACATGTTGGGCATACTTCTTTTCCCCAAATTGGATCATTGATGATTAATTTTTCAAATGGAAATTCCTTCAAATTATTTAACTTTACATACATATTATATGGTAAATCGTTATGCCTGTAAAAATAATATCAATAAATTCGATCGTACATTATCGACCGAGTTTGTATAATTTAACAAAGACAAATGTTATTTACCCGTCGATAAGTGGTACGAAATCTAATACATCGCTACCTTTAAATTTATTCGCTTGTAATCCAATTGATAATGCAATAATTACTAATAAAATAGATGCAGATGCAGCCATATTAACATAAAGCTTTCTCCCGCTACAATATCTAATAATGTTATCTGTAATATAATTAATACATGACATGTCGATAAAACAGTGTAAGAAGAGAGAGAGAGAGAGAGAGAGAGAGAAAAAGAAGAAAAAAAAAAAAAAACAAAAGAGAAACAAAACAAAATCTATAGAAATTGCAAATGGCGATATTAACTATTGATATATAACATCCTAGCACTTGAGATATTTCTAACGTTATCATTAATTATACCAATTATGATGTTATGTATACATATATATATATATATTTCTTTAAAAAGAAAAAAAAGAATTTATACGTCATTAAAAATCTTAAGTAGTATATGACATCTTTATCTTTCTTATCTTTTATCTCTAATAATATATGTATATTTATATATATATGTATATATATATATATATATATATATATATATATGTATACATATACATGTATACACACAAATACATATACCATACGAAGTGTCGTTAACGTATTAAGAAAATTTGCGTAATTCAAAGTGATAAACGATCAGTCACTTTCAAATTATCATCTTTCAATTAAATATCCAACGAAAATGTACCAATCGAATAAAACTTTAAAACTGTTTTATCGACAATTAAAATATAAAATAATACAGTTCTATTATATTATTAAATTTTCGTATATAACGATGCAAAAATACATTGTAAATGATAAAAGGTTCGGACGATAGAAAGAATAATAATAATTGTTAATAAAAAAAAAAAAAAAAAAAAAAAAAAAAAAAAAAAAAAAAGAAGAGGATAAAAAAACGAAAAAAAGAAAATCAATAAAGTAAATATCATCACACGAAATTCGAAACAATTAATTTCTTTATCATCCGTAAGATATATATTCACTCACACGCAATAATGACATACGATAAGACGAAAATTTCTTTTTTATCCTTTTTATATTAAATTTCTTATATCTAATGTCACAGATAGATGAAGAAGAAAATCAATGAGAGAAAAATATAAAAAATGAAACAAAGAAATTCGATAATAATTAAATTAATTAAATTACCCATTATTATCAGCAGATTCCAAATTGACCCAGTTATAATTCGTATTACTTTCTTACTACAGAATGAGATAGGGAATGAGTGAGTTAGAGTGAGAGTGAGAGAGTGAGAGAGAGAGAGAGAGAGGGAGAGAGAGAGAGAGAGAGAGAGAGATAACTCGAACGAATAACAGTTCAAAATGTATCCTTCTTAATGTCCTCTGTTAAGATTTTGAGTATATACTTGGTACTAATAAAGTGTATATATATATATATATTTATATATGTATATGTATGTGTATATATACTTGTAACGTACGTATATTTGTACTCTTGCGTTCTCTTATAATGTGTATATATTTCGTATTTTTTTCTTTTATCCTAATACGTATTTACCAACTTTTTCAATATATATATATATATATATATGTATATATATAGTCATATAGCTATTTCTTTTCCTCTACCTCTTCTTCTTCCACTTCTTCTTCTATTTTTTTTATTCTTGATACACCACAAACAATAACGTAATTAGCCAGGTCTATATATATATATATATATATATGAATGTATATAAAACTTACAAAATTTCTTTCCTTTTAATTTTCTTTTCTATTTTTTTTATACATTAGATACGAACGGGATGGTTACCGAAAGGATACTAAGTCTTGAACTGGACCATTCAAGAAATTGTTGGGAGAAAACATTGATATATTTATCTTTAAATAGATAAATTGATTAATAATACCAGTATATAAGGTAACATATGGCTTTATTATTGCGTTAGTCGATATGGATATGCATATCTATATGCGTGGCTATATATGTGTGCGTGTGCGTATGTTCATAGAGATATGATATATATATATATATATATGAATATGTATGTCGAAATTCTTTATCAGTATGATAAAGAAGATATGTATAGGGGCAAATGTTATTGCGAATTTATCACTGTCGATATTGTAGGAAACATTTTATCTAGAGAGAAAAAGATTACCGATCGAGAATCTTCATTTGTTATCTAGTAACTTAGTGGGCCGTTATTGGAACTTAATATTATTAGGATATATTTTTGTCGATAATTGTGTACAAATTATACAGTGTATTATTAAAGTAGAAAATTTAAGAAAATCATTATCGACATTAATTTATAGGTTATATTTTTATCGATAAGCGTGTACAAATTATATGGTGTATTAATAAAGAAGAAAATTAAAAAAAAAATCATTATCGACATTAATTTATAGGTTATATTTTTGTCGATAATCGTTTATAAATTATATGGTGTATTATTAAAGTAGAAAATTTAAGAAAATCATTATCGACATTACGATCCATTGTTTATATAAAATGATAAACAGTATGACGAAAATTTGTATGTCTTAGAAAATTTTTTATGTTGATTTTCATTTCAGTTGGAAAAAAGTAAAAAAAAATTGAGAATTCCTTCGTTTTTCATTACGTTGAAACATATATACGTATTTTTTTTTTTTTTTTTAATATTTGTAATACTATGAACAATATTCATTATCTTTATTATTTAATTATGAAAATCTTATTATAATTTTGATATTTATGATAAATTATATCGACTTACCGATAAATGTACTCATTTATCGACAATTATATCGACTTATCGACAGTGTTCGTCAATTTTTACAAAAATTTGTTTAATATTAAAATATTATTCTATAGTTTTTATATTTATAAGGATAGCTTTTTTTCTTATGTGTTTTTCTATATTCATATATGTTTAAAATATCTTAGTAAAATTAATTCAATGTCAAGTGACCACCGATTAGAATTGAATCGATCATATGAGTTACGGTAACGTAACATTTAATTAGGTTTTTTTAATTTTTTTCATTGTTTTCATTTGTTTATATAATAGCAGTTTCTCAATTGAAAAATTATCAATACTGAATGACAATGTTGCAATACAACGTACTACGTATTTCCTTACTTATGATGTATTTGAAAGGAATAATTTAGTTTTATTCCATTATATACTTTTCGTATCATCCCTTTTTTTTTTTTTTTTTATGTTTGAAATATATTTATCAATTTTACATTTATTATAATATAAAAGTTTTGAAGCCATTGAATAAACATTATCAGTATGCATCGTCGACACTACACGTATTTTCAATAGAAACATTAGTAAATACTACAAATTATCACACGACATTGAATGTTTCTATATGAAATTTTATCAAAGCGAGAAATGTCAAGTCATAATATGACGTACTATGAAATGAGACAATAATTGTTGTGAATAAGATAAAAGTAATTGTTTATTCATAATAAAGTAAAAACTAAAAATTGTTGATATATTTTCGTAATATTAATAAGAAGAAACTTCTATAATCAGAAATTGGATCATTTATAGAATTATTAAATAATAAATATATAAATCATGATAATTAAATTTTTATTTTATATATGTTATAATTACTGTTAACATTCCATCAAAAAAAAAGAAAAAAAAAAAAAAAAAAAAAAAAGAACTATGTTTATAATAATATAATATTTGTTATTCGATTTTTATTCAATTTATATTTATACAATAATTTATAAATTACTGTAATGATGATAAGATAATTAATATTTTTGAATTATTACTCTCTTATATATTATATTTTGACATACACATCTACTGTATTTGCATAATTTATGTCATATTAAAACATAACTCGAATAATTTAATATTATAATAATGAGATCTTATAAAAAAAGCTTGTATGTTTAATTTGATCGATAATAAACAATTGTTGTTGTTGATTATGTCTTGCTTTATAATATTATAAGATACTTTTCACAGTTTAAATGATTTGGAATCGTAAGTAATAGTTTTATTTATATCAGCTATTTGATTTTATCGTAGAAATTATCGATATTATTTTTCTTTTTTTCGTTTTTCTATATTATAAACAACAAATAAATATTTTAACGTATATATGAAATTTAGAACATATTTTAAATATCGATATTGTAATAGTTATTTATTTATCGATATAATAATTAATGAATGTATATTAATTTTATAAAGATAAAAATACGAGTTCATTTCCGTATTATCTACGGGATATTTTTTTTAGCGTTATTTGTTTTTTTTTTTTTTTATGGTTTTCTTCCGTAGAAATAATCGAGTATATATTATTACTATTATTACTGTTATTACTACTATTATTATAATAATAATATATAATTTAAGCGATTAACTATTTTTGATAAAACATTTGCCAAAATATTGCGTTTTGTTACAGATTTATATGCTATTATTAAATGTATCAATTATATTTACTTATATATCGTATTAAAATATAATCAGCATGATTTAATATTATAATAATGATCAATCAAGAAAATGCGCATATTTAATTTTTGTAATTAAAAAATCTTTTAAGCGCGTGTGCGTGCGTATATTATTATTTTAATTAAGATTGTTACAGCTTATAAATAAATGTGAGTTACAAAGAGAAACGTTTAATATATAATGGCCATGGATATTAATATCTTAAAATTTAATGTTTAAAACGATATTTAATTTTGTATAATAATGATTATTGTAAATTAAATGAATTATTATTTTTTCAATAATAAAATAATAGATAAAAATTGTTGAAATATTTTTATAATATCTCTGAAAGATCTCCGACATTTGAAATCATTTATATGATTTTAGTACATTTGAATCATATAGTTATTAATTTATATGTTATTATTAATATATATGTGGAATTTTTTTCTCAATATATTGGATATATTTATTGTATACAAGGAAACGATTTTTATTTGGAAGTAATTAGTTTGAAAGCTTAATAATCGTTGATAATTTGTTGTATATTATATATGAAGGACATTAAATAAATATTCTAGTTGTTTCATCGTACTAATACTAGAGTATTTGACAATAGCTCATAATTTATGGTAATAGCTAAAAATTATCTTGATCAGATAAAAAATTTTAACATATATATAAAGAGCAACAATAATTATCAGTAATAATATAGTTTATATATGGCAACAATATACATTATATAGCGTAAGTTAAAAATGTCTTCTATTAATGTCAAAGAAGTTCAACAGTATGAGGACGAGATCGAAGAATATGACATTATAAAAAAAATCATTAGCTCTCGTGATCAAGAGGAAGCATTTTATATATTAGATCTTGGTGTTATAATTAAAAAGCATCAAGATTGGATCAAAAACATGCCAAGAGTTGTGCCATTCTATGGTAAGATTACTAAAATATTTTTTTACCGTGTAACGTTACAAAAATATTCTATAGAAGAATTTTATTGTTAGCTATAAAGTGTAATACCCATCCAATGGTGATTAAGATTCTTGCAGCTATGAACGCCAATTTTGATTGCGCATCAAAGGTAAATGATTTCATTTTTATGTAAAATATTTTTACATTTTCTAAATCGTAATTTATAATAGCAAGAAGTTCAACAAGTTATGGAGTTGAATATATCACCAGATAGAATAATCTTTGCAAATCCTACGAAGTATCCGTCTCATATAAAATTTGCTAAAAGCGTAGGTGTCGAAAAAATGACAGTGGATGGCAAATTCGAACTTTATAAAATTAAAAAATTGTTTCCCGAAGCAAAGTAAGTAAATTTTACTCCGTATTCCTGTATTCTGTCAATTATCTTATGTGATGTCGATAATTCACTGAAATATTGTTCTTAATAGAATAGTTATTCGCTTTCGTTGCGACGGCAATTCTGCTGTCGCTAGATGCATCAAACTTGGAAATAAATTTGGATGTGAACCAGGCGATGAAGCAAAAGAATTAATACAACTTACAAAGGATTTAGGTTTAATTTTATATGGATTTAGTTTTCACGTTGGTACTCCATGTGTCGAATTTAATGCGTACGTACGTGGAATTGAAATATGTAAGAAATTGATTGCTTATGCTAAATCGATTGAATGTAATGATATCAAATTAATTGACATTGGTGGAGGATTCCCTGGGGAAAGAGAATTTCAAATCGATGAGGTTTGATTATTACGATGATACTTTCGAATGTATATATATGTAATATATTAATAGTTATCTTCGTATTTTGTTTAGATTTCACATATGATTAATGATGCAATCAAAGACATAGATCCTACCATAGAAATCATAAGTGAACCCGGTAGATACTACGTAACATCAGCATTTACTTTGGCTAGTGTCGTTCATTCTAAGAAAACTGTATCTGTGGGAAATAATTTGAAACAGATGTATTATGTTAGCTGCGGAGTTTATAGTGGGTTTATGGAAGAATTGTTAAAATTGAATTCACGTCATCCAATACCACTGTTCAATGTATATAGCTGATATTTTTTAATCAAAATGGTTTTCTTTTATTTCTTTATATATATATATATAAAGTGGATTTCTTGTAGCCTGTATCTGATAAAGAATATTATTCTACTGTATGGGGACCGACTTGTGATTCCTATGATTGTATCGTCAAAGATGTATTATTGCCAGAATTTCAAATAGGAGATTGGCTTGTATGGAACAATATGGGTGCATATGCAGCTTCTAGATCTTGTCAATTTAATGGGTTTTCGCCGCTGATAGTTCATCCATTTATCAGAAAAAGTCAATGGTTAATATAAATATTTGAGATATTAATTTTTTTGGAATATTACAATTTTTGATAATAATCATACTTTGCCTATTTTTTTTTCAGGGAAGATTTTTGTATCATTATGAATCGTTTCATAAACGATTGATTATATATAACAGAATGGGTGATTTGAATTTCTATAACAAATATATTCAAATGAAAACAAAAAAATTCTCTTTACATTAGAAACATTAATATGTCTATTATATTTATTATTTTAAAATTTACAAATATATATTATTTTTATGAATAGTTTATATAGTATTACGAAAATAATTGTGATTTTTAAATAAATATTTCTACTTATTATTTTTCTTTATATATTAATAAATATATTAAATAATAATAATAAAAGTATTTTTATTTACTTCAAACATTTTTTTTTCTTTTATTATGAACATTCATTTAAAATGAACATTCTTTTCTTATGGAGTATCGTTTGTTGTATAAATTATAAGTATAAACTTATAATATCTATTTGAAGCCACATGATCATTGTTAAGACGATGAACAATCATGTTTCAGTCGTCATATTGGCATTAAGATAGTTGCCTGTGCCGTATCAATCATCGATGTCCTACAGTTTTCATTAACAAATTATTATTTTTGCAAGTATGTTTATGCTATTATAATATTGTTCTTCGATTTTCTATTCGAGTTGTACATAATACGTACGTAAGTAATAAAAAACGCTTGGTAATTTGTCATCTACCGTAATGATGATAAGATAAGCAATATCATTGATTTATTACTCTTGTATATATTATATATTTCCTTGCATATTTATTATTTATGTATTAAGTATATCCTATTGGAACATAATAAGAATAATATAATATTATAATATTGAGATTTCAAAAATACTTGTATGTTTAATTTCATCGTTAATAAACAATTTTTTGTTATATTTCCTATAGCGCTATAATTTATTTTCATTGATGTTGTCGATTATCTCGTTTTTGATATTATAAGAAAGTTTTCATAGTTCGAATGGGTTCAAATGAATCGTAAGTAAAAGTTTTATTTCTGTCAATTATATAATTTTATCCTAGAACTATCGATATTATTTTTTTTCGTTTTTCTGTATATAAACAATGAAATAAATATTTTAACGTAGGTATGCAATCTCGAAGATATAAATATCGATATTGCAATAGTAACTTATTTATTACCAATTTTTATAGTTATTAATAATTATATATATATATATATATATATATATATATATATATTACGTATTATATATTATTTTAATAAAGATAAAAACACGAGTACGTTTGCGGATTAACTTTGGGATATTTCTTTCAATATTTTTTTTATATTAATTTATATTATTACTGTTACTGTTATTTATGATATATTAATAATATATATCCATATATTGGCATTCGCTAATTTCTATCGCTCTTATACTATTCGTTACTTCTTTGTCCATTTCAATTAATCCAGTTTCATTTTTAATCTTCTCATCCTTCCTTAAACAAACGCACTTTTCAAAGTAAAAACCGCGATCTGCAAGGCTATCAAACAATTTGACTGAAATAAATAAAACTCACGCACATACACACATACACTATTAATTAACGATGGTAATAATCAACCCTTTGCCGAATTGCGATCGGATTATCTGATACGTAAGTACGATTAACTAGCGCTTGGCGTTAATAAGACAATAATAATTCTTACTAACATTTAATGTTTAATTTATTTATGTAGATAAGAATTATCTGTAGATAAGAAACTAAAATGTAATGGTCAAAATTAATATTTGTAGAATTTATAACAATTTCTTATTTCTTATCGTTTTATGTTTTATTTTTAAAAGCTATTAAATAAATGTTCTTAATGCTACGTCAAAAAAGTTACAAATTGTTTGATAATTTTCATAAGTAAATATGGGATCATATAAATTTGATGTAATGCCGTTGATCAGTGACAGTACTGATCTATACACTAAAGCACTAGCATAGACTATAGAGTATATGTCAAAAATGTCTTCAATTAATGTCCAAGAAATTCACCTGTACGAGGATGAAATCGAAGAATATGAAATTATAAAAAGAATCATTAGCACTCGTGATCAAGAAGATGCATTTTATATATTAGATCTTGGTGTTATAATTAAAAAGCATCAAGATTGGATCAAAAAAATGCCAAGAGTTGTGCCATTCTATGGTAAGATTTCTAAAATATTTTTTTATCCTGTAACATTACAAAAATATTCTATAGAAGAATTTTATTGTTAGCTATAAAATGTAATACCCATCCAATGGTGATTAAGATTCTTGCAGCTATGAACGCCAATTTTGATTGCGCATCAAAGGTAAATGATTTCATTTTTATGTAAAATATTTTTACATTTTCTAAATCGTAATTTATAATAGCAAGAAGTTCAACAAGTTATGCAGTTGAATATATCACCAGATAGAATAATCTTTGCAAATCCTACGAAGTATCCGTCTCATATAAAATTTGCTAAAAGCGTTGGTGTCGAAAAAATGACAGTGGATGGCAAATGCGAACTTTATAAAATTAAAAAATTGTTTCCCGAAGCAAAGTAAGTAAATTTTACTCCGTATTCCTGTATTATGTCAATTATCTTATGTGATGTCGATAATTCACTGAAATATTGTTCTTAATAGAATAGTTATTCGCTTTCGTTGCGACGGCATTTCTACTGTCGCTAGATGCGTCAAACTTGGAACCAAATTTGGATGTGAACCAGGCGATGAGGCAAAAGAATTAATACAACTGACAAAGGATTTAGGTTTAATTTTATATGGATTTAGTTTCCACGTTGGTAGTCCATGTGTCGAATTTAATGCGTATGTACGTGGAATTGAAATATGTAAGGAATTGATTTCTTTTGCTAAATCGATTGAATGTAATGATATCAAATTAATTGACATTGGTGGAGGATTCCCTGGGGAAAGAGAATTTCAAATCGATGAGGTTTGATTATTACGATGATACTTTCGAATGTATATATATGTAATATAATAATAGTTATCTTCGTATTTTGTTTAGATTTCACATATGATTAATGATGCAATCAAAGAAATAGACCCTACCATAGAAATCATAAGCGAACCCGGTAGATACTACGTAACTTCAGCATTTACTTTGGCTAGTTTTGTTCATTCTAAGAAAACTGTATGTGTGGGAAATAGTTTGAAACAGATGTATTATGTTAGCTGCGGAGTTTACAGTGGGTTTATAGAAGAATTGTATAAATTAAAATCACGTCGCCCAAATTCATTGTTCAATGTATATAATTAATTTAATATATTTAAATTATTTATGTATATATATATTTATATATTATATATTATATATTATAGAAAGTTAATTTGTTGCAGCCCGTATCTGATAAAAAATACTATTCTAGTTTATGGGGACCAACTTGTGATTCCGGTGATTGTATCATCAAAGACGTATTATTGCCAGAATTTGAGGTAGGAGATTGGCTTGTATGGAATGACATGGGTGCATATGGAACTTCTATTGCTTGTAAATTTAATGGTTTTATGCCACCGTTAGTTCATTCATTTATCAGAAAAAGTCAATGGTTAATATAAATATTTGAGATATTAATTTTTTTGGAATATTACAATTTTTTATAATAATCATACATTGCCTATTTCTTTTTCAGGCAAGATTTTTGTGTCATTATGAATCGTTTCATAAACGATTGATTATATATAATAAAATGGATGATTTGAATTTCTATAACAAATATATTCAAATAAGAACAAAATAATGCTCTTTGTATTAGAAACATTAATATGTCTATTATATTTGTTAATTTAAAATTTACTAATAAATATTATTGTTTTGAATAGTTTATATAGTAGTACTAAAATAATTGTTTAAATAAATATTTCTAATTATTAGTTTTCTTTACATATTAATAAATTTATTAAATAATAATAATAAAAGTATTTTTGTTTACTTCATTTTTTTTTCTTTTATTATGAACATTCATTTAAAATGAACATTCTTTTCTTATGAAGTATCGTTTGTTGGTATAAACTTATAATATCTATTTGAAGTGACATGATCACTGTTAAGACAATGAACAATCATGTTTCAGTCGCCATATTGGCATTAAAATAGTTGGCTGTGCCGTATCAACGATCGATGTCCTACAGTTTTCTTTAACAAATAATTATTTTTGCAAGTATGTTTATACTATTATAATATTGTTCTTCGATTTTCTATTCGAGTTGTACATAATACGTACGTAAGTAATAAAAAACGCTTGGTAATTTGTCATCTACCGTAATGATGATAATATAAGCAATATCTTTGATTTATTATTCTTGTATATATTATATTTTTTCTTGCATATTTATTATTTTTGTATAAAGTATATCCTATTGGAACTTAATCAGAATAATATAATATTATAATATTGAGATTTCAAAAATACTTGTATGTTTAATTTCATCGTTAATAAACAATTTTTTGTTATATTTCCTATAGCGCTATAATTTATTTTCATTGTTGTTGTCGATTATGTCGTTTTAGATATTATAACTATGTTTTTATAATTCGAATGGTTTTAAATCGTAATTAAACGTTATATTTCTGTCAACTATTTAATTTTATCCTAGAAATATCGACATTATCCCTTTTCATTTTTCTGTATATAAACAATGAAATAAATATTTTAACGTAGGTATGGAATCTGAAATATATAAATATCGATATTGCAATAGTAACTTATTTATTACCAATTTTTATAGTTATTAATAATTATATATATATATATATATATATATATATATATATATATACTTACGTATTATATATTATTTTAATAAAGATAAAAACACGAGTACGTTTGCGGATTAACTTTGGGATATTTCTTTCAATATTATTTTTATATTAATTTATATTATTACTGTTACTGTTATTTATGCTATATTAATAATATATATCCATATATTGGCATTCGCTAATTTCTATCGCTCTTATACTATTCGTTACTTCTTTGTCCATTTCAATTAATCCAGTTTCATTTTTAATCTTCTCATCCTTCCTTAAACAAACGCACTTTTCAAAGTAAAAACCGCGATCTGCTAGGCTATCAAACAATTTGACTGAAATAAACATACACGCACATACACACATACACTATTAATTAACGTTGGTAATAATCAACCCTTTGTCGAATTGCGATCGGCTTATCTGATACGTAAGTACGATTAACTAGCGCTTGGCGTTAATAAGTCAATAATAATTCTTGTCCAATATTTAATGTTTAATTTATTTATGTAGATAAGAATTATCTGTAGATAAGAAACTAAAATGTAATGGTCAAAATTAACATTTGCAGAATTTATAACAATTTCTTATTTCTTATCGTTTTGTGTTTTATTTTTAAAAGCTATTAAATAAATGTTCTTATTGCTACGTCAAAAAAGTTACAAATTATTTGATAATTTTCATAAGTAAATATGGGATATCATCATATAAATTTGATGTGATGCCGTTGATCAGTGACAGTACTGATCTATACACTGAAGCACTAGCATAGACTGTAGAGTATATGTCAAAAATGTCTTCAATTAATGTCCAAGAAATTCACCTGTACGAGGATGAAATCGAAGAATATGAAATTATAAAAAGAATCATTAGCACTCGTGATCAAGAAGATGCATTTTATATATTAGATCTTGGTGATATAATTAAAAAGCATCAAGATTGGATCAAAAAAATGCCAAGAGTTGTGCCATACTATGGTAAGATTTCTAAAATATTTTTTTATCCTGTAACATTACAAAAATATTCTATAGAAGAATTTTATTGTTAGCTATAAAATGTAATACCCATCCAATGGTGATTAAGATTTTTGCAGCTATGAACGCCAATTTTGATTGCGCATCAAAGGTAAATAATTTCATTTTTATGTAAAATATTATTATATGTTCTAAATTGTAATTTATAACAGGAAGAAATTCAACAAGTTATGCAGTTGAATATATCACCAGATAGAATAATCTTTGCACATCCTACGAAGTATCCGTCTCATATAAAATTTGCTAAAAGCGTAGGTGTCGAAAAAATGACGGTGGATAGCAAATGCGAACTTTATAAAATTAAAAAATTGTTTCCCGAAGCAAAGTAAGTAAATTTTACTCCGTATTCCTGTATTATGTCAATTATCTTATGTGATGTCAATAATTCACTCAAATATTGTTCTTAATAGAATAGTTATTCGCTTTCGTTGCGACGGCATTTCTACTGTCGCTAAATACGTCAAACTTGGCATTAAATTTGGATGTGAACCAGGCGATGAAGCAAAAGAGTTAATACAACTTACAAAGGATTTAGGTTTAATTTTATATGGATTTAGTTTCCACGTTGGTAGTCCATGTGTCGAATTTAATGCGTATGTACGTGGAATTGAAATATGTAAGGAATTGATTTCTTTTGCTAAATCGATTGAATGTAATCATATCAAATTAATTGACATTGGTGGTGGATTCCCTGGGGAAAGAGATTTTCAAATCGATGAGGTTTGATTATTACGATGATACTTTCGAATCTATATATATGAAATATATTAATAGTTATCTTCGTATTTTGTTTAGATTTCACATATTATTAATGATGCAATCAAAGAAATAGACCCTACCATAGAAATCATAAGCGAACCCGGTAGATACTACGTAACTTCAGCATTTACTTTGGCTAGTGTCGTTCATTCTAAGAAAACTGTATCTGTGGGAAATAATTTGAAACAGATGTATTATGTTAGCTGCGGAGTTTATAGTGGGTTTATGGAAGAATTGTTAAAATTGAATTCACGTCATCCAATACCACTGTTCAATGTATATAGCTGATATTTTTTAATCAAAATGGTTTGCTTTTATTTCTTTATATATATATATAAAAAGTGGATTTCTTGTAGCCTGTATCTGATAAAGAATATTATTCTACTGTATGGGGACCGACTTGTGATTCCTATGATTGTATCGTCAAAGATGTATTATTGCCAGAATTTCAAATAGGAGATTGGCTTGTATGGAACAATATGGGTGCATATGCAGCTTCTAGATCTTGTCAATTTAATGGGTTTTCGCCGCTGATAGTTCATCCATTTATCAGAAAAAGTCAATGGTTAATATAAATATTTGAGATATTAATTTTTTTGGAATATTACAATTTTTGATAATAATCATACTTTGCCTATTTTTTTTTCAGGGAAGATTTTTGTGTCATTATGAATCGTTTCATAAACGATTGATTATATATAACAGAATGGATGATTTGAATTTCTATAACAAATATATTCAAATAAAAACAAAAAAATTCTCTTTGCATTAGAAACATTAATATGTCTATTATATTTATTATTTTAAAATTTACAAATATATATTATTTTTATGAATAGTTTATATAGTATTACGAAAATAATTGTGATTTTTAAATAAATATTTCTACTTATTATTTTTCTTTATATATTAATAAATATATTAAATAATAATAATAAAAGTATTTTTATTTACTTCAAACATTTTTTTTTCTTTTATTATGAACATTCATTTAAAATGAACACTTTTTTCTTATGAAATATCGTTTACTGGTATAGATTTAAAATGTCTGTTTGTAGTCACGTGAACGCCGCTTAGATAAAAACAACCAATCACGCTTCAATCGATATAGTGCTTCCATCATTGGCATCAAGATAGCCGACTGGTTTGCTTCAACGTTTGATGTTCTACTAATCATTAACAGATTATTATTTCTGCTCGTGTGTTGATGCAATTATAATATTGTTCTTCGAATTTTTTACTCCAGCTGCGTATAATTCATATGTAAGTAATAAAACAACGCCCGAAAATTTGTCATCTACCGTAATGATGATAAGATAAGTAACATTATTGATTTATTACTCTTGTATATATTATATTTTTACGTGCATATTTGTTATGTTTGTATGAAGTATATCCTATTGGAACATAATCAGAATAATATAATATTATAATATTGAGATTTCAAAAATACTTGTATGTTTAATTTCATCGTTAATAAACAATTTTTTGTTATATTTCCTATAGCGCTATAATTTATTTTCATTGTTGTTGTCGATTATGTCGTTTTAGATATTATAACTATGTTTTTATAGTTCGAATGGTATTAAATCGTAATTAAACGTTATATTTCTGTCAGCTATTTAAATTTATCCTAGAAGTATCGACATTATCCCTTTTCGTTTTTCTGTATATAAACAATGAAATAAATATTTTAACGTAGGTATGGAGTCTGGATTATATTATAAATATCGATATTGCAATAGTAACTTATTTATTAACAATTTTCATCGATATTAATAATTATTGAATATACACTTACGTATTATACGTTATTTTTATAAAGATAAAAACACAAGTTCATTTTCTACAGTATACTTCTTTCTTATTATTTTTTTATTATTTTATTGCGTAGGTATAATCCATTTTATATTATTACTATTACTATTATTATTACTATAATAATAATAATAATAATATATAATATAAACATTTACTTATTAATTTTTTTATGACGAAACAATCGACATAATATTGTATTTTGTTATAAAATTTATATATATCATTCTAAATTGTTACAATAATATTTTTCATATTTATATACCGTATTGAATTATAATCAGTGTGATTTGATATTATATTAATAATAATCTCGCGTTATTAAATTTATTTTATATAATATATTTAAAGCTTGGATGATTTCATCGATAGAATTAGATATATTATGAGCTATTATTAACTTCTTGCGGAGAAATTTGTCCTTATTATGTCATTGTTTATCTCGTTGTATACATTTGTTTTCATTGTTCTCATATAACGCGTAAGTAAATATTTGTTTCGTATGTATCAGCTTAAGTAATATTAATAAACAATAAATTCCTGATTTTCAATGTTTCATATGTCTATCTTCCTTTTTAGGAGAATATGTTTCACAATAAAGCAAACTATGTAATTATTTGTTACGCAATAAATCCCTAGAAAGTAATAAATATAATTAATACATATAAGAATCTAATATAATATATATATATATATATATATATATATATATATATATATATATATATATATATATCTGCGACAAAGAGATAAGAATACGTCGAATGTTGTTTTAAAAATGATTAATGAATACGTATATATTATATCATTTTCGTTAGAAATTAAAACATAAGTTTATTTCCACATTATCTTTGTGATAGAATTCTTTGTGGTTTTTCTTTTTTTTCTCTCTTTCTCTTTTCTTTTTTTGTCTTTTGATCCACACGCTTTATATAGTTCTGAATGAATGTTGTAATTGAAAATAGTCGTATGAGGGAATGGAAATAATTCTTGATCAATAATAATGAACATGATCTAATTTAATAATACGAAGTTCCGTCTAATCAAACGCTTATCATTTTGCACATTTTTAACAAAGGTTATCATTTATCCATAATCTATTTCTCGTTAAATATCACTTCTTTTACCTTTTTTTTTGTAGCACGATTTGTTTATATAGAAAGTAACTAACGTTAGAAATTCTTTTGATCTCTTTTTATCGATCATCGATCGGTTTATCTCGTACACATTCACGAATACGGTTAATTAACTCCGCAATCTTTCATTATACATAATTATATTATTATTAAGATAACAACAACTCTTTACTCTGTGTTATTCTATTTGTAACTGTCTATTGTTCAATTCTAAACGCTATTACGTGCTTGATCTAATCAAAAATATAACTACGTTTCAATTTTTTCTTTACATATGACTCATAGCTTTTTTAATTCCCAGTCACATTTACGTATAAATATTCATTAATCTTTATCTCTATTGTCGTATTTTTTGTAACGTTATGCCTATATCACTCAAAGTACTCTCCAAATCTCATTTTCATCCCCAATATCTCTGGCACTTCTTATTATTCCATGAATAAATACATCAATGAAAGAAGAGACACCTTTTTGCTCGTTGTAGAAAAATTCTTTCAAATATACACTCACACATGATAATTATTGATGCTGCAATCTTCAATTCCTTTTCTAATTATCTATTGGTCTATCTCATAGACAAATACACATAGACGGAGCAGATACAATTAACCAATGCAAAACACTCCCGTTTTATATTGAAAATTTACAAGTTAACATTTAAAATCATGATGTTAATTAGCTAAGGATAATTTCAATTTATAATAAGTCTGATTTATATAGATAAGAAGTATGTGTATATATATATATATATATATATATATATATATACATATATATATATATATATATATATATATATATATATATATGTATATAAGAATCTGAAACGTAAATGATTAAAATTTATAACTCTTGAATTTATAATAATTTCTTATCACTTATTATTTTATGTATTATTTTTCAAAAACATTAAACAAATGTTTTTAATGTTATATTACATCAGTTATTAATTGTTTGATAATAAATATTCTGAATGTAATATCAACAGTTCCTAATTGTTTGCATAATAAATATTCTCAATGATATATTGCAACATTTACTAATTGCTTTATAATAACATGCTATTATTTACGTAAGTTGCTTTGTAATACAATCATATAAATTTGAAGCAAGCAATTATCAGTGACAATACTGGTCTATACATTCAAGCAGGAGCATGAACTATGGAGTATATGTCAAAAATGTCTTCAATTAATGTCCAAGAAATTCACCTGTACGAGGATGAAATCGAAGAATATGAAATTATAAAAAGAATCATTAGCACTCGTGATCAAGAAGATGCATTTTATATATTAGATCTTGGTGATATAATTAAAAAGCATCAAGATTGGATCAAAAAAATGCCAAGAGTTGTGCCATTCTATGGTAAGATTTCTAAAATATTTTTTTATCCTGTAACGTTACAAAAATATTCTATAGAAGAATTTTATTGTTAGCTATAAAGTGTAATACCCATCCAATGGTGATTAAGATTCTTGCAGCTATGAACGCCAATTTTGATTGCGCATCAAAGGTAAATGATTTCATTTTTATGTAAAATATTTTTACATTTTCTAAATCGTAATTTATAATAGCAAGAAGTTCAACAAGTTATGCAGTTGAATATATCACCAGATAGAATAATCTTTGCAAATCCTACGAAGTATCCGTCTCATATAAAATTTGCTAAAAGCGTTGGTGTCGAAAAAATGACAGTGGATGGCAAATGCGAACTTTATAAAATTAAAAAATTGTTTCCCGAAGCAAAGTAAGTAAATTTTACTCCGTATTCCTGTATTCTGTCAATTATCTTATGTGATGTCGATAATTCACTGAAATATTGTTCTTAATAGAATAGTTATTCGCTTTCGTTGCGACGGCATTTCTATTGTCGCTAGATGCGTCAAACTTGGCATTAAATTTGGATGTGAACCAGGCGATGAAGCAAAAGAATTAATACAACTTACAAAGGATTTAGGTTTAATTTTATATGGATTTAGTTTCCACGTTGGTAGTCCATGTGTCGAATTTAATGCGTATGTACGTGGAATTGAAATATGTAAAGAATTGATTTCTTTTGCTAAATCGATTGAATGTAATGATATCAAATTAATTGACATTGGTGGAGGATTCCCTGGGGAAAGAGAATTTCAAATCGATGAGGTTTGACTATTACGATGATACTTTCGAATGTATATATATGTAATATAATAATAGTTATCTTCGTATTTTGTTTAGATTTCACATATGATTAATGATGCAATCAAAGAAATAGACCCTACCATAGAAATCATAAGCGAACCTGGTAGATACTACGTAACTTCAGCATTTACTTTGGCTAGTTTCGTTCATTCAAAGAAAACTGTATCTGTGGGAAATAATTTGAAACAGATGTATTATGTTAGCTGCGGAGTTTATAGTGGGTTTATAGAAGAATTGTATAAATTAAAATCACGTCGCCCATATTCATTGTTCAGTGTATATAATTAATTTAATATATTTAAATTATTTATGTATATATATATTTATATATTATATATTATATATTATAGAAAGTTAATTTGTTGCAGCCTGTATCTGATAAAAAATACAATTCTAGTTTATGGGGACCAACTTGTGATTCCGGTGATTGTATCATCAAAGACGTATTATTGCCAGAATTTGAGATAGGAGATTGGCTTGTATGGAATGACATGGGTGCATATGGAACTTCTATTGCTTGTAAATTTAATGGTTTTATGCCACCTTTAGTTCATTCATTTATCAGAAAAAGTCAATGGTTAATATAAATATTTGAGATATTAATTTTTTTGGAATATTACAATTTTTGATAATAATCATACTTTGCCTATTTTTTTTTCAGGGAAGATTTTTGTGTCATTATGAATCGTTTCATAAACGATTGATTATATATAACAGAATGGATGATTTGAATTTCTATAACAAATATATTCAAATAATAACAAAAAAATGCGCTTTCTATTAGAAACATTAATACGTCTATTATATTTATTATTTAAAAATTTAAAAATAAATATTATTTTTATGAATAGTTTATATAGTATTACGAAAATAATTGTGATTTTTTAAATAAATATTTCTACTTATTATTTTGCTTTATATATTAATAAATATATTAAATAATAATAATAAAAATACTTTTATTTACTTCAAACTTTTTTTTTTCTTTTATTATGAACATTCATTTAAAATGAACACTTTTTTCTTATGAAATATCGTTTACTGGTATAGATTTAAAATGTCTGTCTGTAGTCACTTGAACGCCGCTTAGATAAAAACAACCAATCACGCTTCAGTCGATATAGTGCTTCCATCATTGGCATCAAGATAGCCGACTGGTTTGCTTCAACGTTTGATGTTCTACTAATCATTAACAGATTATTATTTCTGCTCGTGTGTTGATGCAATTATAATATTGTTCTTCGAATTTTTTACTCCAGCTGCGTATAATTCATATGTAAGTAATAAAACAACGCCCGAAAATTTGTCATCTACCGTAATGATGATAAGATAAGTAACATTATTGATTTATTACTCTTGTATATATTATATTTTTACGTGCATATTTGTTATGTTTGTATGAAGTATATCCTATTGGAACATAATCAGAATAATATAATATTATAATATTGAGATTTCAAAAATACTTGTATGTTTAATTTCATCGTTAATAAACAATTTTTTGTTATATTTCCTATAGCGCTATAATTTATTTTCATTGTTGTTGTCGATTATGTCGTTTTAGATATTATAAGTATGTTTTTATAGTTCGAATGGTATTAAATCGTAATTAAACGTTATATTTCTGTCAGCTATTTAAATTTATCCTAGAAGTATCGACATTATCCCTTTTCGTTTTTCTGTATATAAACAATGAAATAAATATTTTAACGTAGGTATGGAATCTGGATTATATTATAAATATCGATATTGCAATAGTAACTTATTTATTAACAATTTTCATCGATATTAATAATTATTAAATGTACACTTACGTATTATACGTTATTTTTATAAAGATAAAAACACAAGTTCATTTTCTACAGTATACATCTTTCTTATTATTTTTTTATTATTTTATTGCGTAGGTATAATCCATTTTATATTATTACTATTACTATTATTATTACTGTAATAATAATAATAATAATATATAATATAAACATTTACTTATTAATTTTTTTATGACGAAACAATCGACATAATATTGTATTTTGTTATAAAATTTATATATATCATTCTTAAATTGTTACAATAATATTTTTCATATTTATATACCGGATTGAATTATAATCAGTGTGATTTGATATTATATTAATAATAATCTCGCGTTATTAAATTTATTTTATATAATATATTTAAAGCTTGGATGATTTCATCGATAGAATTAGATATATTATGAGCTATTATTAACTTCTTGCGGAGAAATTTGTCCTTATTATGTCATTGTTTATCTCGTCGTATACATTTGTTTTCATTGTTCTCATATAACGCGTACGTAAATATTTGTTTCGTATGTATCAGCTTAAGTAATATTAATAAACAATAAATTCCTGATTTTCAATGTTTCGTATGTCTATCTTCCTTTTTAGGAGAATATGTTTCACAATAACGCAAACTATGTAATTATTTGTTACGCAATAAATCCCTAGAAAGTAATAAATATAATTAATACATATAAGAATCTAATATAATATATATATATATATATATATATCTGCGACAAAGAGATAAGAATACGTCGAATGTTGTTTTAAAAATGATTAATGAATACGTATATATTATATCATTTTCGTTAGAAATTAAAACATAAGTTTATTTCCACATTATCTTTGTGATAGAATTCTTTGTGGTTTTTCTTTTTTTTCTCTCTTTCTCTTTTCTTTTTTTGTCTTTTGATCCACACGCTTTATATAGTTCTGAATGAATGTTGTAATTGAAAATAGTCGTATGAGGGAATGGAAATAATTCTTGATCAATAATAATGAACATGATCTAATTTAATAATACGAAGTTCCGTCTAATCAAACGCTTATCATTTTGTACATTTTTAACAAAGGTTATCATTTATCCATAATCTATTTCTCGTTAAATATCACTTCTTTTACCTTTTTTTTTGTAGCACGATTTGTTTATATAGAAAGTAACTAACGTTAGAAATTCTTTTGATCTCTTTTTATCGATCATCGATCGGTTTATCTCGTACACATTCACGAATACGGTTAATTAACTCCGCAATCTTTCATTATACATAATTATATTATTATTAAGATAACAACAACTCTTTACTCTGTGTTATTCTATTTGTAACTGTCTATTGTTCAATTCTAAACGCTATTACGTGCTTGATCTAATCAAAAATATAACTACGTTTCAATTTTTTCTTTACATATGACTCATAGCTTTTTTAATTCCCAGTCACATTTACGTATAAATATTCATTAATCTTTATCTCTATTGTCGTATTTTTTATAACGTTATGCCTATATCACTCAAAGTACTCTCCAAATCTCATTTTCATCCCCAATATCTCTGGCACTTCTTATTATTCCATGAATAAATACATCAATGAAAGAAGAGACACCTTTTTGCTCGTTGTAGAAAAATTCTTTCAAATATACACTCACACATGATAATTATTGATGCTGCAATCTTCAATTCCTTTTCTAATTATCTATTGGTCTATCTCATAGACAAATACACATAGACGGAGCAGATACAATTAACCAATGCAAAACACTCCCGTTTTATATTGAAAATTTACAAGTTAACATTTAAAATCATGATGTTAATTAGCTAAGGATAATTTCAATTTATAATAAGTCTGATTTATATAGATAAGAAGTATGTGTATATATATATATATATATATATATATATATACATATATATATATATATGTATATATATATATATATATATATATATATATATATATATATATATATATATGTATATAAGAATCTGAAACGTAAATGATTAAAATTTATAACTCTTGAATTTATAATAATTTCTTATCACTTATTATTTTATGTATTATTTTTCAAAAACATTAAACAAATGTTTTTAATGTTATATTACATCAGTTATTAATTGTTTGATAATAAATATTCTGAATGTAATATCAACAGTTCCTAATTGTTTGCATAATAAATATTCTCAATGATATATTGCAACATTTACTAATTGCTTTATAATAACATGCTATTATTTACGTAAGTTGCTTTGTAATACAATCATATAAATTTGAAGCAAGCAATTATCAGTGACAATACTGGTCTATACATTCAAGCAGGAGCATGAACTATGGAGTATATGTCAAAAATGTCTTCAATTAATGTCCAAGAAATTCACCTGTACGAGGATGAAATCGAAGAATATGAAATTATAAAAAGAATCATTAGCACTCGTGATCAAGAAGATGCATTTTATATATTAGATCTTGGTGATATAATTAAAAAGCATCAAGATTGGATCAAAAAAATGCCAAGAGTTGTGCCATTCTATGGTAAGATTTCTAAAATATTTTTTTATCCTGTAACGTTACAAAAATATTCTATAGAAGAATTTTATTGTTAGCTATAAAGTGTAATACCCATCCAATGGTGATTAAGATTCTTGCAGCTATGAACGCCAATTTTGATTGCGCATCAAAGGTAAATGATTTCATTTTTATGTAAAATATTTTTACATTTTCTAAATCGTAATTTATAATAGCAAGAAGTTCAACAAGTTATGCAGTTGAATATATCACCAGATAGAATAATCTTTGCAAATCCTACGAAGTATCCGTCTCATATAAAATTTGCTAAAAGCGTTGGTGTCGAAAAAATGACAGTGGATGGCAAATGCGAACTTTATAAAATTAAAAAATTGTTTCCCGAAGCAAAGTAAGTAAATTTTACTCCGTATTCCTGTTTTCTGTCAATTATCTTATGTGATGTCGATAATTCACTGAAATATTGTTCTTAATAGAATAGTTATTCGCTTTCGTTGCGACGGCATTTCTACTGTCGCTAGATGCGTCAAACTTGGCATTAAATTTGGATGTGAACCAGGCGATGAAGCAAAAGAATTAATACAACTTACAAAGGATTTAGGTTTAATTTTATATGGATTTAGTTTCCACGTTGGTAGTCCATGTGTCGAATTTAATGCGTATGTACGTGGAATTGAAATATGTAAAGAATTGATTTCTTTTGCTAAATCGATTGAATGTAATGATATCAAATTAATTGACATTGGTGGAGGATTCCCTGGGGAAAGAGAATTTCAAATCGATGAGGTTTGACTATTACGATGATACTTTCGAATGTATATATATGTAATATAATAATAGTTATCTTCGTATTTTGTTTAGATTTCACATATGATTAATGATGCAATCAAAGAAATAGACCCTACCATAGAAATCATAAGCGAACCTGGTAGATACTACGTAACTTCAGCATTTACTTTGGCTAGTTTCGTTCATTCAAAGAAAACTGTATCTGTGGGAAATAATTTGAAACAGATGTATTATGTTAGCTGCGGAGTTTATAGTGGGTTTATAGAAGAATTGTATAAATTAAAATCACGTCGCCCATATTCATTGTTCAGTGTATATAATTAATTTAATATATTTAAATTATTTATGTATATATATATTTATATATTATATATTATATATTATAGAAAGTTAATTTGTTGCAGCCTGTATCTGATAAAAAATACAATTCTAGTTTATGGGGACCAACTTGTGATTCCGGTGATTGTATCATCAAAGACGTATTATTGCCAGAATTTGAGATAGGAGATTGGCTTGTATGGAATGACATGGGTGCATATGGAACTTCTATTGCTTGTAAATTTAATGGTTTTATGCCACCGTTAGTTCATTCATTTATCAGAAAAAGTCAATGGTTAATATAAATATTTGAGATATTAATTTTTTTGGAATATTACAATTTTTGATAATAATCATACTTTGCCTATTTTTTTTTCAGGGAAGATTTTTGTGTCATTATGAATCGTTTCATAAACGATTGATTATATATAACAGAATGGATGATTTGAATTTCTATAACAAATATATTCAAATAATAACAAAAAAATGCGCTTTCTATTAGAAACATTAATACGTCTATTATATTTATTATTTAAAAATTTACAAATAAATATTATTTTTATGAATAGTTTATATAGTATTACGAAAATAATTGTGATTTTTTAAATAAATATTTCTACTTATTATTTTGCTTTATATATTAATAAATATATTAAATAATAATAATAAAAATACTTTTATTTACTTCAAACTTTTTTTTTTCTTTTATTATGAACATTCATTTAAAATGAACACTTTTTTCTTATGAAATATCGTTTACTGGTATAGATTTAAAATGTCTGTCTGTAGTCACTTGAACGCCGCTTAGATAAAAACAACCAATCACGCTTCAGTCGATATAGTGCTTCCATCATTGGCATCAAGATAGCCGACTGGTTTGCTTCAACGTTTGATGTTCTACTAATCATTAACAGATTATTATTTCTGCTCGTGTGTTGATGCAAATATAATATTGTTCTTCGAATTTTTTACTCCAGCTGCGTATAATTCATATGTAAGTAATAAAACAACCCCCGAAAATTTGTCATCTACCGTAATGATGATAAGATAAGTAACATTTTTGATTTATTACTCTTGTATATATTATATTTTTACGTGCATATTTGTTATGTTTGTATGAAGTATATCCTATTGGAACATAATCAGAATAATATAATATTATAATATTGAGATTTCAAAAATACTTGTATGTTTAATTTCATCGTTAATAAACAATTTTTTGTTATATTTCCTATAGCGCTATAATTTATTTTCATTGTTGTTGTCGATTATGTCGTTTTAGAAATTATAAGTATGTTTTTATAGTTCGAATGGTATTAAATCGTAATTAAACGTTATATTTCTGTCAGCTATTTAATTTTATCCTAGAAGTATCGACATTATCCCTTTTCGTTTTTCTGTATATAAACAATGAAATAAATATTTTAACGTAGGTATGGAGTCTGGATTATATTATAAATATCGATATTGCAATAGTAACTTATTTATTAACAATTTTCATCGATATTAATAATTATTGAATATACACTTACGTATTATACGTTATTTTTATAAAGATAAAAACACAAGTTCATTTTCTACAGTATACATCTTTCTTATTATTTTTTTATTATTTTATTGCGTACGTATAATCCATTTTATGTTATTACTATTACTATTATTATTACTGTAATAATAATAATAATAATATATAATATAAACATTTACTTATTAATTTTTTTATGACGAAACAATCGACATAATATTGTATTTTGTTATAAAATTTATATATATCATTCTTAAATTGTTACAATAATATTTTTCATATTTATATACCGGATTGAATTATAATCAGTGTGATTTGATATTATATTAATAATAATTTCGCCTTATTAAATTTATTTTATATAATATATTTAAAGCTTGGATGATTTCATCGATAGAATTAGATATATTATGAGCTATTATTAACTTCTTGCGGAGAAATTTGTCCTTATTATGTCATTGTTTATCTCGTTGTATACATTTGTTTTCATTGTTCTCATATAACGCGTACGTAAATATTTGTTTCGTATGTATCAGCTTAAGTAATATTAATAAACAATAAATTCCTGATTTTCAATGTTTCGTATGTCTATCTTCCTTTTTAGGAGAATATGTTTCACAATAACGCAAACTATGTAATTATTTGTTACGCAATAAATCCCTAGAAAGTAATAAATATAATTAATACATATAAGAATCTAATATAATATATATATATATATATATATATATATATATATATATATCTGCGACAAAGAGATAAGAATACGTCGAATGTTGTTTTAAAAATGATTAATGAATACGTATATATTATATCATTTTCGTTAGAAATTAAAATATAAGTTTATTTCCACATTATCTTTGTGATAGAATTCTTTGTGGTTTTTCTTTTTTTTCTCTCTTTTTCTTTTCTTTTTTTGTCTTTTGATCCACACGCTTTATATAGTTCTGAATGAATGTTGTAATTGAAAATAGTCGTATGAGGGAATGGAAATAATTCTTGATCAATAATAATGAACATGATCTAATTTAATAATACGAAGTTCCGTCTAATCAAACGCTTATCATTTTGTACATTTTTAACAAAGGTTATCATTTATCCATAATCTATTTCTCGTTAAATATCACTTCTTTTACCTTTTTTTTTTGTAGCACGATTTGTTTATATAGAAAGTAACTAACGTTAGAAATTCTTTTGATCTCTTTTTATCGATCATCGATCGGTTTATCTCGTACACATTCACGAATACGGTTAATTAACTCCGCAATCTTTCTTTATACATAATTATATTATTATTAAGATAACAACAACTCTTTACTCTGTGTTATTCTATTTGTAACTGTCTATTGTTCAATTCTAAACACTATTACGTGCTTGATCTAATCAAAAATATAACTACGTTTCAATTTTTTCTTTACATGACTCATAGCTTTTTTAATTCCCAGTCACATTTACGTATAAATATTCATTAATCTTTATCTCTATTGTCGTATTTTTTATAACGTTATGCCTATATCACTCAAAGTACTCTCCAAATCTCATTTTCATCTCCAATATCTCTGGCACTTCTTATTATTCCATGAATAAATACATCAATGAAAGAAGAGACACCTTTTTGCTCGTTGTAGAAAAATTCTTTCAAATATACACTCACACATGATAATAATTGATGCTGCAATCTTCAATTCCTTTTCTAATTATCTATTGGTCTATCTCATAGACAAATACACATAGACGGAGCAGATACAATTAACCAATGCAAAACACTCCCGTTTTATATTGAAAATTTACAAGTTAACATTTAAAATCATGATGTTAATTAGCTAAGGATAATTTCAATTTATAATAATTCTGATTTATATAGATAAGAAGTATGTGTATATATATATATATATATATATAAGTATCTGAAACGTAAATGATTAAAATTTATAACTCTTGAATTTATAATAATTTCTTATCACTTATTATTTTACGTATTATTTTTCAAAGACATTAAACAAATGTTTTTAATGTTATATTACATCAGTTATTAATTGTTTGATAATAAATATTCTGAATGCAATATCAACAGTTCCTAATTGTTTGCATAATAAATATTCTTAATGATATACTGCAACATTTACTAATTGTTTTATAATAACAGATCATTATGTGCGTAAGTTGATTTGTAATACAATCATATACATTTGATGCATGGCGTTTATCAGTACTGATCTATACATTGAAGCACTTGTATAGACTATGGAGTATATGTTAAAAATGTCCTCAATTAATGTCCAAGAAATTCTCCTGTACGAGGACGAGATTGAAGAATATGAAATTATAAAAAAAATCATTAGCACTCATCATCAAGAAGATGCATTTTATACATTCGATCTTGGTGTTATAATTAAAAAGCATCAAGATTGGATCAAAAAAATGCCAAGAGTTGTGCCATACTATGGTAAGATTTCTAAAATATTTTTTTATCGTGTAACGTTACAAAAATATTCTATAGAAGAATTTTATTGTTAGCTATAAAGTGTAATACCTATCCAATGGTGATTAAGATTCTTGCAGCTATGAACGCCAATTTTGATTGCGCATCAAAGGTAAATGATTTCATTTTTATATAAGATAATATTATATGCTCTAAATCGTAATTTATAACAGCAAGAAATTCAACAAGTTATGCAGTTGAATATATCACCAGATAGAATAATCTTTGCAAATCCTACGAAGTATCCGTCTCATATAAAATTTGCCAAATGCGTAGGTGTCGAGAAAATGACAGTGGATAGCAAATGCGAACTTTATAAAATTAAAAAATTGTTTCCCGAAGCAAAGTAAGTAAATTTTACTCCGTATTCCAGTATTATGTCAATTATCTTATGTGATGTCAATAATTCACTCAAATATTGTTCTTAATAGAATAGTTATTCGCTTTCGTTGCGACGGCATTTCTACTGTCGCTAAATACGTCAAACTTGGCATTAAATTTGGATGTGAACCAGGCGATGAAGCAAAAGAATTAATACAACTTACAAAGGATTTAGGTTTAATTTTATATGGATTTAGCTTCCACGTTGGTAGTCCATGTGTCGAATTTAATGCGTATGTACGTGGAATTGAAATATGTAAGGAATTGATTTCTTTTGCTAAATCGATTGAATGTAATCATATCAAATTAATTGACATTGGTGGTGGATTCCCTGGGGAAAGAGATTTTCAAATCGATGAGGTTTGATTATTACGATGATACTTTCGAATCTATATATATGAAATATATTAATAGTTATCTTCGTATTTTGTTTAGATTTCACATATTATTAATGATGCAATCAAAGAAATAGACCCTACCATAGAAATCATAAGCGAACCCGGTAGATACTACGTAACTTCAGCATTTACTTTGGCTAGTGTCGTTCATTCTAAGAAAACTATATCTGTGGGAAATAATTTGAAACAGATGTATTATGTTAGCTGCGGAGTTTATAGTGGGTTTATGGAAGAATTGTTAAAATTGAATTCACGTCATCCAATACCACTGTTCAATGTATATAGCTGATATTTTTTAATCAAAATGGTTTTCTTTTATTTCTTTATATATATATATAAAAAGTGGATTTCTTGTAGCCTGTATCTGATAAAGAATATTATTCTACTGTATGGGGACCGACTTGTGATTCCTATGATTGTATCGTCAAAGATGTATTATTGCCAGAATTTCAAATAGGAGATTGGTTTGTATGGAACAATATGGGTGCATATGCAGCTTCTAGATCTTGTCAATTTAATGGGTTTTCGCCGCTGATAGTTCATCCATTTATCAGAAAAAGTCAATGGTTAATATAAATATTTGAGATATTAATTTTTTTGGAATATTACAATTTTTGATAATAATCATACTTCGCCTATTTTTTTTTCAGGGAAGATTTTTGTATCATTATGAATCGTTTCATAAACGATTGATTATATATAACAGAATGAGTGATTTGAATTTCTATAACAAATATATTCAAATAAAAGCAAAAAAATTCTCTTTGCATTAGAAACATTAATATGTCTATTATATTTATTATTTTAAAATTTGCAAATAAATATTATTTTTTTAAATAGTTTATATAATATTACGAAAATAATTGTGATTTTTTTAATAAATATTTTTAATTATTATTTATCTTTATATATTAATAATTATATGAAATAATAATAATAATAATAAAAGTATTTTTATTTACTTCATTCATTTTTTTTTCTTTTATTATGAACATTCATTTAATATGGACACTTTTTTCTTATGAAGTATCGTTTGTTGGTATAGATTTAAAATATTTATTTGAAGTCACGTGACCGCCGCTGAGATGATAACCAATCAGGTTTCAGTCGGTATTTTGCTTCCATCGTTGGCATCAAGATGGTCGACAGTCTTGTTTCAACGTTTGTTGTTCTACAGTTTTCATTAACAAATTATTATTTTTCTTCGTGTGTTTGTGCAATTTATAATATTGTTCTTCGATTTTTTATTCGAGCTGCCTATAATTCGTATGTAAGTAATAAAATATTGCCGATAATTTGTTATCTACCGTAGTTATGATAACATAACCAATATCATAGTTTTATTACTCTTTTATATATTATATTTTTACACGTATATTTATTATGTTTGTATATTGTACATTATATTGAAACATAACTACAATAATTTATTATCATAATAATGATTTTTCAAGAAAATTTTTATATTACATTTGATCGATTATCGTGAATTGTTAGTTTCATATTCTAAAGCGCTGTAAGCGATTTCTAGTGTCGTCGTCGATAATGTTCTCGTTGATGTTGACAGGTTATAAGATATTTTTCATAGTTCGAATGTTATTGCATTGTAAGCTATCATCTTTTATCAGTTAATTGATTGTATCGTAAAAGTGTACGATATTAATTTTTGTTTTTGTTTCTTTTTTTTTTTTCTGTTTTATGGGTCTATAAACGAATATATTTTTTGTGGTTTATGTAGAATTCAGAATATATTATATGTGTCGACTTTGGAAAATGGTTAGATTTTATTTTTTTCTTTAATTATTTTATATTGTAAGAGACGATTATCTAATTTTTATTAATACATCTAATATAAAATCATTGATGTGTGTATATGTATATATATATATATATATATTGTTTTAATTAATATTGCTACAGCTTATAAATTAATATAAGTTATATATAGAAATGTTATTGGTTAACAAATAATGGCCATGGATACCGTATACAAACATTTAAAAATTCAAAACAGACCTTACAGCGTGAACGATATAGTATTGAATTTGCACAATGAATTTGGTAAATCTGCCGTTCAAAAGGCCATTGATCATTTATTAACAGAAGGAAAGATATTTGAAAAAGTAAGTAGATTTTTAAATATTCATTATAATGAAAATAATTAAATAATTGTTGAGACATATAGTTATATATTATAATATATTACATATCACAAATTATAATATTTAATTAAAATTAAATTATAATTAAAAATAATTATTATCATAATAATTAATTTAGATTAATGTAAATATTTATATTTAATTATATATTTATACTTTAAATAAGTATTTATATATGTATATTTATTAAACACTATGAAACACTCCAAAAAAAAAATATATATATATATATATATTATAATTTATTACTTATCATAAATTATAATTAAAAATTATTATTATGATAATAATTATTTTAGATGAATGTAAATATTTCTATTTAATTATATGTTTATATTTTAAATAAATATTTATATATGTATATTTATTAAACACTATGAAATATTCCAAAAAAAAAATGTATATATATAAATATATATATATATATATATATATATATATATATATATATATATATATATATTATAATTTATTACATATCATAAATTATAATATATAATTAAAATTAAATTATAATTAAAAGTAATTATTATGATAATAATTATTTTTAATTAATTTAAATATTTATATGTGTATATTTATTAAACACTATGAAACACTCCAAAAAAAAAAAATATATATATATATATTATAATTTATTACATATCATAAATTATAATATATAATTAAAATTAAATTATAATGAAAAATAATTATTATCATAATAATTATTTTCAATTAATTTAAATATTTATATGTGTATATTTATTAAATACTATGAAACACTCCAATATATATATATATATATATATATATGTCAATTAAATGTTCTTTTTTTATATTTGATTAGGTGTATGGAAAGCAAAAAGTTTATTGCGTTGTTCAGGACTCGACGCAAGATATAGAGGAATTAATGAGAATCGATAAAGAATTACAGGCACATGCGAACGACGTTGAAACTAGATATCAAGATTTAGAGAAAGAGATTAAAAATCAAGAGACTTTATTAAAATCTTTAAAATCATCTGTCACTGTTGAAGAAGCATACAAAGAGAAAGTTTTACTCTTGGAAAGTATTAATGTTTTAACAAATAAATTAGATAAACTTATTGAATCTACCGGTAGTATGGATTTAACTGAAATAAAAAGAAAAACACAATCCTCTTTGGATGAATATACACGTGAATATGTTAAACGTAAAAGATTATGTACAGATATAATAGATTGTATTTTAGAAAATTATCCTGGTACTAAAAGTGAGTTGTACGATGAAATAGGTATAGATCCAAAAATTATTAATTGATAAGAATAATATTATAAATTTTTATATTTATTTTTAATGAAATAAAATAATTAACATTACAAAATTTTATAATCTCTGTTGAAATATATTAATTTATTATTCGCTATTAATGTATATTTTTCATTAGCCAAATAATTTTACAATCTTTTGAAGTTTGAATAATGGTTGGAAACGTCTTAACCAGAATTTATTATTGATAGATTTCATATATGATCCTTCCAAAACGCATTTACCGTTGAGACAAAACTGGAAAAGAAGAAAAAAAAAGAAAAAAAGAAAAAGAAAAAGAATTAAGAAGATAATCAATTTTGAGAAAGAAAATATTTCAGGAAATATATTTGATATTACTGTAGAAAGAAAATTGTTTAATTTTGTTGAAGAATTTAATTGATATAAATAATGTTTAATTTTATATACTTACAACGCCTTTTCCGCAAGGAGAACCTTCAGCTGCTGGAGCTATAGCTGTACAAGCTTTTATATTTCCTGGTACTAAACAATCTAATCTAGTACAGACAGTATGATCAGTCTGAAACGTACAAACATTTTAATATATTTTACACTTTAAATTTATATATATATATATGTTTGTAATTGTAAACTTACATTACATGCTTCTGCTTCAGGACCATGTACTTTTTTACATTGATAATCGAGTGACATTAATTTGCCTGGTAGAATTCGAGGTAATGAATTATCATTTACAGGTTCATTGTAAAGACATTTTGCTCTATCTTCACTGTAATAATAATAATAATTTCATATATATATATATATATATATATATATTTTGTTAGAAATAAAATTTGAAATGATAAAACATACTTGAGAAAGGAATAAAATGCATTTATAGTACAGTTGGACCATTCAAATCCATTTTCATTTAACATTAATCCACTTGTCATTATGTAGCCATCATATTCTGAACAATCAGTAGCATAAGTTGGATTACCATCGTGTCTGGCACCAATTCTAAACAATTTTTTATGATAATATTATTTTATAATAATTTATAAGAATATAATATGATATTTTATTTTAATGTAATAACATACAAATGGCCAATTTCATGAGCAGCCGGTATAATTCCACTAAAACCACCATTATCCTCTACGATACCAGCCATTTCTGAAGTTTTGTTATCGTCCTGTCTGTTACATGCACCTGATACATACGCATAACCTGTGTAAATAAATAAATTAAATTATACTAATATATATATATATATATATAAAATACATCTGAAATAAAATTAGGATTATTTACCAAGTGTCGAATCGTCGCAATAATTGTCAAACATGTTACATATATCTAATCTGAAAAAATGAGTAAAATATTTTTTAGATATTTTGTTAATTTACTTTATTTTTTATAAATGGATATATTAGGTTGGAAACTATGAAACGGGCGTTTTTGTTTAATCGTTTATCCTCATTCAACGCCCGTTTCATAGTTTCCAATCTAATATATATATATATATATATATATATATATATATATATATATATATATATATATATATATATATATTCTTACTGGGTCATAGTGATGGCTATGTCATAGAAACCAATTGGAAATCTTGTCTCTCTATAAATATAATCTGCCATGTCACGTAAAGCTTTATCAACATCAACCATAAGCGAATCACTCTCTAAACGATTTTTTTCCATGTATGAAGTTGCATTATTATCCTGAAATGAAATATATATTAAAATATATAGTATATATTAAATGACTAAAGAGAGAGAGAGAGAGAGAGAGAGAGAGAGAGAGAGAGAGAGAGAGAGAGAGAGAGAGAGAGAGAGAGAGAGAGAGAGATAGAGAGGGAGAGAAAAAGAGAGAAAAAAGAAAAATTAAGAAAATAAATTTAGCTTACCAAGGCAATAACTATACCGGCAATGTTAAATCGAATTTTTGGATTATTTAATAATCTGTATCTTAAATCTACAGCGTTCCAAAATGATAAGATATATTTTATGGCATGTTCGATATTATTTCCAACCAATCTGAAACATTTTCAATAAGAACATTAGACATTTGAAATTTTTTATATTTATATTAAATTTATAACAATTAAAATGATTTATTTATTTATTTATTTTTTTTTTTTTCCTTACGCGTATTCACTGTTATCCATTATGATTAATAGTTCTGGATAGATAATATCTGGTACATTATGTTTTTTTTTAATGTTACTATCGTATTTAATTGGATCTGTTAATTCTAAAAATGACAACAATATTTGAATGAAATACATTAGATTCATAGATATTTAATTCACAGTTATGTTAATACTTTCTATAATGAAAACATTTAACTTACTAAATTCTTTGTATTGTTTTTTTTTATTCTTTGGCATATCATAAATAACATGATGATGAGTATATGCAAGATCATCATTATCAGTTAAATTTTTACTATGATATGATTCGTATAGATTTAATCCTTTGTACAGTATGTCATTTATAATGCGTCCTGGTAATGATCGAATTACTTTATTGGCGGAAGAAATGATTCCGTTCTTGAAAAAAAAAAAAAAAAAGAAAAAATTAAAATTTTCATTTATCATTTAATCAATAATATTTTTTATTCGTAGAAATTTTATTACTTACAAGATGTAATCTTTTATTAGCATCCAATCTCATCAATATCGATGCTGTATTATTCATATCATGAAATGTTTTGCCAATATCTTTCATGGCCTAGAAAGAAAATATTATTTTATTATATCTTTTAAATATAATCATTGAGAAAATATTTTTTTTACTTTCTTTTCTTTCTTTTTTTTTTTTTTTTATTTTATTTTATTTTTTTATTTTCAGACGACACATCGATGGAAATTTTTTTTCTTTTCTTATATTTTCATTAAATTAATTTCATTAAATTATTCCTCGTAAAAGTGAGAAAAGTTTTCTCTTTTGAGAAAATTCGTCATCTTAAAA
This sequence comes from Vespa velutina, assembly GCF_912470025.1. Lineage (NCBI taxonomy): Eukaryota > Metazoa > Arthropoda > Insecta > Hymenoptera > Vespidae > Vespa > Vespa velutina. The sequence continues at coordinate 1,433,900 of NC_062212.1, forward strand.
TATGTTAACGTATTAAAAAAATGTATTTAAAAAAAAAAAAAAAAAAAAAAAAAAGAAAAAGAAAAGAAAAAAAAAAGAGAAAAAAAAATATAAATGAACTTACATTAGGTACCAAATCATATTTTAATCCCTCGGGATAATCTGGATTGGAAGAGACTGTCCATACGGGTGTTTTTTCGCCAGCAAGGATTCCCTCCGTAGGATTAAGATACAATTTAATGTCTTTGTCGAAAGCTTTAAATTGTATTTCTTGATCGTCATCCAAATTTCTTCGATGGACAGTGTGTTTTATTGGAACGACATCATAATCCGGTACTATAGTTAATTCATTAATTTTATTAATCATTTATATTCTCTTTCTTTTATTTTATCCTTTGAATAATAAATAAATGATATTAAATAAATAAATAAATTAATTAATTAATCAATCAATCAATTAATTAATTAATTAATTAAAAAATGAGGAATTTTAAATTTGAGGAATATATATTTATATTCCTCAATAAAATAATAAATAAAAATAATAAATTTTAAAAATGAGGAATTTTTTGTTGAACGATGATTTAGGTATGTCAATTGAATCAATTTGAAAAATTTAAGCAAGAATGTATCTTTTCTTTTTCTCTCATTTGTTTTATTTTGTTTTATTTTATTTTATTTTATTTTATTTTAATTTTTTTTTGTATTTATTTACTTATTTATTTATTTATTTTTTCTTTTTTATTAATAAAATCGAAAAATATTCAAATACCTTCTTTATGATCTGTGTTGAATACTGCCATCACTTCTTCCGGTGTCATATATTCGTGAAGCTTGAAATTAAAATGATTAAAGTTAATTAAAGTCATTAAATTGATTAATTGAAAATTGTATTTGCGATTTTTTTTCTCCTTCCTTTTTCTTCTTGAATTTATAAAAAGTCATGTAAAAGTATTAAATATAAATTGAAAATGAATATACTTTTGTAAATGAAATTTTACGAAATGCACGATTGAAGAAAAAAAAAAAAAAAAAAAAAAAAAAAGAAAGGAAAAGAAAAAAGAATCGAAAATAATTTTGTCATATATTTATTTATTTGTTTATATATTTATTTCTTTTTTTCCCCCCCCTCTCTTTCATCAAAAATATTCATAATTAATATTTTTACAATTAATTTTTATCGACGTATTATAAATTAAAGAAAAAAATACTTTCAATGAAATTAAAAGTTACGAATGATCGTCGTAATGAAAATGATGAACAAAAGTTTTTTCATCAATCAAAAAATGATCAAAAAGAAAAATAAATAAATAAATAAATAAATAAATATATATATATTTAAATACCTTTTTGCATTGTACGTGATACACAATTACTGTACACAAGAAAATAATTTTTCGAAACATGATCGCGAATAAAAATCATTAATCGTTGGTTATTATTAATTTTTCTTTCTTTTCTTTTTTTTTTTTTTTTTCTAACTTCTTTTTTTTTTTCCTCAAAATTTCAACGTTCAAAATTGCTCCGATAATATTCCTTAATGGGACGAACGCGTTACTCCGAGTTGACTCGTTGTAAAAGTGTAAAAAAATAATTTGATATCCCCGCTTTATATAAGAAATCGGATAACTAAAATTTGATTTGTGTTTGGTGATTATGTATAACAAAAAAAAAAAAAAAAAAAAAAAAAAAAAAAGAAAAAAAGAGGAAAGAAAAGGAAGAAGAAAAAAATTAAATGAAAAAGGAAAGAAGAAGAAACACTTGTTCATATAAAACGCAATTATAATATTGAACGGATATATGATCTATATGATCTATATGATCTATATGATCTATAATATAATAGATTAAAGTGCACGAAGTAATAAATTGCAATGATAATGTGTCAACATGATTATTATGCTGAAATATTTTTAATCTAATGATTGAATTACGTGACTTTTATGAAGAACATAAAATCAAAACAAAGGTGTGTCCTTTACGTAACCACGATCACATTTCTTTTTCCCCATTGATTTAGATGAATTATAATCGATTTGAATATTTTATCGTAGATTTTGAGTACTCAGATGTCTAGTTCGCGTAAGAAAAAAAAGAAAAGAGAGAGAGAGAGAGAAAGAAGAGGAAATTTTTTAAGAATATTAAGTTCGATTATAAATGTTAAATGAAAAATTTCTTTTTAATCGGATTGTTACATTTTATTTTTTAATAATAAATCTTTTTCTACAAAATTTCATTCCCATACACATTTTATATCCGAATGATTATTTTTAATTTAAAAAAAAAAAAAAAAAAAAAAAAAAAAAAAAAAAAAAAAAAAACCTTTTTTTTTTCAATAATTTTATTTTCAATAAAATTTATAACATATTTTATTTTATATATATATATATATATATATATATATATATATATATATATATATTATATTTAATAATATATTAAATGTAAATAAAAATTTATAAAATTTGTCGAAAGAAGATTTACTTTTAATAATAAATCAAATGAAAATTTATTAATAAACGTTTTAAATAAAAGTTATTAGATTTAATTAATAATAATTATTGTAGAAATTTCAAAGGAGTGTTCACTTTCGCCAGGTTCATAATTCTTTTTTTTTTTTTTTTTTTTTTTAACAAGTAAAGAATATCAATACGAATCAAATGAGGATCTACATTTGTTTACCCTTTTATCGATAATTTATAATTTTATAACATTGCATCAACGTTTAATCAAACTCTGTAATCTCAATAATGTTCGCGATAAATATATACCCGAAAGTTTTGAAACTAAATTTAATTTAATAACGTAGAAATGATAGAGTATAATATAGAAGATTACAGATAAGATCCTAAAGAGTGAAGGATTAATGATCGAAACGAGATTAGAAAAAAAAGCGTCCCTTATCTCTGACAATTTGTAAATATTATGAAAATGTCGCTAATAATAGAGTCCTGTTTTATCGATTCAGTAAGAAAAGAATGTCGATGATATGTCTGTTTTATCGATCGAGTAGAAAATATATATATCGGTAATATTAGAGTTCTATTTTATCCGACTGATTGACAAATAATCTACGATAGCTCATGTTTACAATTTTACTTTGATTTAGTTCTCTTTCATAGGAATTTTTTATTTTTGAAAATATTTTTTCTAATTAGTAGGAAAAATATAATTCAATCGAATACATTGGCAATTAGAACGAAAGAAAATGAAAAAAAAGAAGGTAATGATAAATAACTAAAATCTACATTGTGTAAAATTTTTATTATTTAGTTTAGATAACGTTTACATTTTATCGATGTTTTAGAAAGAAAAAAAAAAAAAAAAAAATAAAGTAATATGATACACAAACGAAGAATGCAAAATGGCCGTTATGAAACAATAAATCGACCTCTGATTATTGGCGGATTCTTATGAAGCTGAGGTCTCACTTTTTATAATTCGTTTATTTATAAACAATTACACAATAGACCTGCCTCGAATATATTAGAAAGGAAGACACGGATAGTTTAACGAGAAACTAATACTCTTAAAGAAAATATGTGAGACGCTCGTTGGCTTATTGCACGATCGAGGATCATTCGATACTTAAAAAATAATGCAAAGTAATAATTACAATTAAGAAAACGAAAAAAAAAAATTGTTCAAAAAGAACAAAAAAAAAAAAACAAGATAGCAAAAAAAAAGAAAAAAAAAAAGAAGGGAAAAATTAACGATTAAGTCGTTTTTGTTCTTGTTCGAAATCGAAATTGAAAATACGCAATTTTGTACCAGTACAAATTCTTTTGCATAATTTCTCATCGAAGAACGAAAATAATAATAATAATAAAAATAAAAATTAAAAAAAAATATAATAATAATAATAATAATAATAATAATAACATTAAAATTACAATTAAAATTAATAATAATAATATTAATAATAATAAAATTAAAATTACAAGTAAAATTAATAATAATAATAACATTAAAATTAATAATATAATAATAATAATAATAATAATAATAATAATAATAATCAAATTAAAATTAATAATAAATATCCGACCAAGGGTTAAAGATCAAAAGGCAGTACATTTTTGTTCTTTTGTTTACGTTAAAATTCGTGAATTGTTCATCACAATTGTTGATCTTGAAAACAAAGAGAAAAAAAAAAAAATACAAAAAGAAAAGAAAAATTGAGGAAAATGATTTACAGAAATATCAAATAAAATCGATCCTCTAAATCGAAATTCTCGAGATCTGCGTAAGGAAAAAAAAAAAAAAAAAAAAAAAAAAAAAAAAGAAAAAAAAAAGAAAAAAAAAACGAAATACGATAGTTTTGGTTCCTCGACTTTCTTTTTTTTTCTTCTTTCATTTCTATATTTTTCTTTTTTTTTTTTCGTTTTTTTTTTCTTCTTTCGACGTACGTAGTAATCGATCTTTTTCTTTTATCTTTTCTTGCTTTTTCTTTTCTTTTTTATTTTTTTCTCTTTTTTTTTTTTTTTCTTTTTTTATCTATAGATAACCTCAAAGATATCCGAAGGAGTTGTTCGTATTCTCTTTTTCTTTCTTTTCTCTCTCATTTTTTTTTTTTTCTTTTTTCCTTTTTTCTTTTTTCCTTAAGGGCAGATAGTCTTCAAGGACGCACAGCAACGGCTCTTTACGGATTGCAAATGGCACAGCCATATTCCCAGCCTGTCAATCAGATCCAAGCAATCGGGCCCTAGGTCCATGCACTCATCGCCCTCTGTTTCTAAAGATAATTGGGCCTTATTAATGATTTCGAACGTATCCGTGTGTATGTGTGTGTGTGTGTGTATATATATATATATATATATATGTTGACGTGTGTACGAGAAAGAGACAGATAAAGATAAAAAGAGACAGAAAGAGAGAGAGAGAGAGAGAGAGAGAGAGAGAGAGAGAGAGAGAGAAAATGTTTAATAAAAAAACATAAACAAAAGAAGGAAATATTTATTTAAATGTTTTATATGAGATCAGATGTTTCTGTAAATACATGATTATTCCCATCTGGAATTAGAATTAGAATTAAAATTAGAATTAGAATTAGAATTAGAATTAGAATTAGAATTAGAATTAGAATTAGAATTAGGATAGTAACGGACAGATGTCTAAGTGAAGGTTTTAGTAAACAAAAAAAACAAATTAGATGCAAGTAGTAATACGAAGTATAGGACGTGTACATTTATGTATAAAATATATGTGCAATTGTTTACACAATGTAATTGTAATTATATATAAATATATATATATATATATATATATATATATATATAATAATTGTGATGATGTAATGTAATTTTAATAGTATTATATAAATCATTTCGTGCTTCTTAAATGTATCCATGTAAAAATTAAAACGAGCCAATGTAATGTAATTGCAAAATTACATGTAAGTGAATGTAACGTAATTACAAAATTACACGTAATTTGATCTAATGTAATTGTAAAAATATATAATTAATTTTGTGTCATGTAAATATAATGTATTGTAATGATTAATTCATTCGATGTTCTGTAAATGTAATGTAACGTAATTTAATTCCTTTCGTATGCCTGTAAATGTAATGTAATGTAATGTAATGTAATGTAATGTAATGTAATGTAATGTAATGTAATGTAATGTAATGTGATGTGATGTAATTCGTCGTATGTGTTTTATCCGTATTAGTATTATTTTTGATGTAACATAGTAGTTCCATGTAAATATCCCATTTGATGTAAGTTTACATAAAATTCTCACTGCCTTAATAGTGAATTAAATGAAAAAAAAAGAAAGAAAAAAAAAACAAAAAAAAAGAAAGAAAGAATAGTAAGAAGATCGTGAAAACAATGTAAAAACAATGATCGAGCTTATGGTCCGCATTTTCGCTCGTGATCAATTATGTTCATATATATAGTTTTTTAGATCCTTTTTCCATGGTTAAAAAATTATAATGATAAAATAAAAAGAAGAACGAGATAGTGATTAAAAAGATATAGACAAAATGAAGGAGTATAGTCATGCTTTGATTTTGAATAAATAGAATAGAATAAAATAAAATCAAATAAATTAAAATAAAATAAAATAAAATAAAATTAGAGAGAGGGACAAAGATTTCGATATTAGAAAGATTAACGCGAGATAGAAAGAATTGAATTTTGTTTTTTTTTATATATGTATATAAATATTTTTTTTTTTTTTTTTTTTTAATTTTTTTAATTTGATTGTTTTCACAAAATTCTCTTACCACGACCGCCATTTTGTTCGCCATTTTGGAGGCCATTTTGAAGATGTGCCAATGTCGTCGGAGAAAATGGCGTCACGGTTGACGTGGTCTTACGTTTGAACGGTATAATTTTCGGATAATTCACGTCATTAGGATTGTTAACAACTTTTGGGGTAGAATTGACGTTGTAACGAAAATTAAAATTATATCTGTTGTTTTTCTTGCTAGTCGTAGTTGTTCGATTAACACCATTGTTGATTTTTCCATAATTGTTGTTGTTGTTGTTGTTGTTGTTATTATTATAATTACTATTATTTTTAATTTTATCATTAATGGCAAGCAAATTATTGGCAGTCGTGTACGTGTATTTGTATACCGTTGATGTAGGTGTATATTGACGTTTAACGTTTGTTATTGTTGTTGTTGTCGTTGTTGCTGTTGTAATACTTGACGTCAATAAATTTGGGGTTAGGTATGGGGAATATTTAAATTTCGATTTTGATGGTGTAAATGTTGTTCCTTCCCATGGATACCTGTGTGGAATATTATTTAAATGTTATTGTATTAACCCTTTAAATGCTCTTTAAATTTTTATTATATTTTTTTTTATTTATTTAATCAAAATAAAATTTTTAATATTTATCATTATTGTTATTATTATTTTTATTACTTTTTTTATTACGATAATTAATTTCTTATAATATCATTCATATCAAATGAATAATAATAATAATAATAATAATATCAATATAAAAATTGTATGAATTGTCGTGATAATCAATTATTAAAAAAAAAATATATAGAAAAAATTCTACAAATTTTATTTCATCAACAATTAAAAACTGACTTGACGATTCTTCGTGATGTTATTATATATATATATATATATATATATATTTTTTTTTAATTTTTTTTTACTTTGTGATTAAAAATTTATGAAAAAAGATATCACGCATTAAAGGGTTAAATGACCTTGATTTTGATCGTCATTCGAACCGATTATTTTGAAAGAAAATGAAAAGTAAAATATGACGGATAAAATTTTCATTTCTCATTATTTTACTAATCGTTTTTCGTTTTTCTTTCTCGATCGAATTTTCATTAAATTGTTTATACAAATTGCGAGTCAATTTACCTGTAATCGGTGTTATTATACTGTGCAAATATCGGCCTGTTGTTCGCAGGTGGTCCGAAACTACCGTCTCGACGTACATAAGTTGGTATATTTTGGGTATAATCAGGTATTATATTTTCATGTTCGGCGACGCATTTACCATTGAGACAGTACTGAAATAAAATTAAAGACAACAAGAAAAAAAAAAGAAGAAAGAAAATAAATCAATAAAAAATAACAGAAAGAAATTAAACGAAAGAAAAGAAAAAGAAAAAAAAAAAACAAAAGAAAAACGATACGTTCGAAATTTTTAATCAATAAAAATTAATCAATAAATTAATTCATTTAATATATATATATATATATATATATATATATATATATATATATATATATATATATATAATTAATAAATTAAAAAAGGTCGGGTGAAAAATTTTTCTTCGATGACATTGACTTTTTGTAAATTTATTGAAAGAAAGGAAAGAAAAAGTAAATAGATAAATAAATGAAATAAAATAAAATAAAATAAAATAAATAAAAAAAAAAGAAAAATTTGACTAACCATAATTAAATCGATTTAAATTTAAGGATATTGTATTTGATCCTTTTTTCTTTTCTTTCTTTTTTTTTTCTTTCTAATTGCACGTTTTTATGTACCATTTCTTTTTACATATTTTCAATATATATATATATATATAAATATATAATTATAATTATATATTTATTTATTTGATATATTAATGATCTTTTTTTTTTCTTAATTGCATATTGTTTTTTTTTCTATATATCCTGTGTATATGTGTGTATGTGTATGTGTGTACGATTGTATAAAAATTAGAATATTATAAATATTAAAAAAAAAAAAAAAAAAAGAAGAAAAAGAAATCCAAATCCATATAATTATTTAGAACATACACACATATATATTTATATATTATTATATATAATAATAGTAATAATAATAATAATAATAACATATATATATATATATATATATATATATATATATATATATATATATACACATATGATTCATTTAATATATCAATAAAATTTTGTTTTTTTCCTTCTTTCTCATTTATTCTTCTATATTTATTTTTCTATTTAATTAATTAATTTATTTTTTTTTTATTTTATATTTACCTGGCCATCGCCGCATGGTGAACCCTCAGCTGCTGGACGATATGCAACGCAATAACCGGATCCAGCGTCGAAGCAAAATAATTGTGCACAAACTCTGTCGTCTTTCTGTAATCCCAGGTCAATTAGTTAAGTAGCCAAACCACCCTCTCCCCCCGGCCCCGAACAAAACAGAAAAGAATAGAAAAACATCATAAATAAATAATATATCAATAATATATCTATTGATATAAATATCAACGTAAAAATGTCTAATAATTTTTTATATATAATAATATTTTTTTTTTTTTTAAATAATTCATTGTCAATATACATATACACATATATATATATTAGGTTGGAAACTATGAAACGGGCGTTTTTGTTTAGTTATTTATTTTCCTTCAACGACCGTTTCATAGTTTCCAATCTAATGCATAAGTATCAGGTTGGAAACTATAAAACGGGCGTTTTCGTTTAGTTATTTATTTTCATTCAACGTCCGTTTCATAGTTTCCAACCTAATATATATATATATATATATACATATATACATATATTATTTTTAATAATTTAAATGATTTAAAATAAAGTTTTTTTTACAGATTATCAAAATTACAAGTTCGGTATTATCGGTCTGATAATATGGCGAATCTAATCCAAATGTTTATGAAATTTCGAAGAAGAGTAATTGATTTCTTTTTTTGTTTCTGTTTTTTCTTTTTTTTTTTTTATATATCACTTAGGAACTTTTGACTCTTTATGAATAGGGATATTTGACATTCCTCCTTTTATTTCACGCGATAGGGACATTTGATTTACTACGTTCGTTTAATTCATTAGTATTAATTTAAAACAAATTTTTACTCACGAAACAGGCACTGGTACCGCGATCCTTACGGCACTGGGCATCTAACGATAGTAATTTGCCTGGTAAAACTCTTGGTAAGGCCTCGTCTTCGTGGGGTGCATTGTACAAACACGTTGCAGTGTCGCCACTAGAAAAAAGAAAAAAAAAGTATATATATATATGTGTATGCGTGCGTGCGTGCGTGTGTGTGTGTGTGTATTTTATTATTATTATTATTATTATTTTAATTATATAATTTCTACGTTGTTACAACGAATTTTGAAATTCATTTTTTTCTTTTAAACGAGCATCAGCAGGAGTACCACAAAATTATTTGCAAAATTATTGGATGAAGAAAATTTCGAAAGTTTGTAGAAAAAATTTCTCCCGAAAAAGTGTCGAATTATTTCGATTCGACGTTTAATGTGTTTTGTTAATCTTTTTGTTCTTTTTTTTTTTTTCTTCCTCTTTTTTTTTTTTTTTTTTTTTTTTTTTTTTCTTAGATTCTTTACATCATCGCACTGGTAATTGTTCGCGTGTATATGTGATGTATATGTGAAAATATTATTATTTCGTACTTTAGAAAATGATGGAAGGACGAGACACTGCAGTGGGACCATTTGAATCCCTTTTCAGTATGTCTAAGATCGCTCATGATATAACCATCCTCCCAACGACATTTCTCAGCACCAGGTCCACCAAGATAACTAGGTGGTGGTGAACCATCGTGTACTGCACCTAACCTAAAAACAAAACAAAACAAAAAAAAAAAAAAAAGAAAAAATTTAATAATCATTTCTTTTTTCACGGCATTGATTAGAAGAAAAGAAAAGAAAATTTCTTTTTTTTCTTTTTTTTTTTTTTTTCTTTTTATTTTCATCGAGAAATTCACAAGTGATCAACTCCGTGCGAAGATCTTTCTTTTCCTCCATTTTTAAAGATATATTTTTAAATATATTTCAAATAAATAAATTAATAAAAAGAAAAAAAAAAAGAGTAGTTCTTTCGTTTGTCGATTTTGGGATAAAATTTTTGTTTTTTTTTTTTTCTTTTCGTTTCTTTTTCTTTCGAGAAACTCACAGATGAATTTTTTTTTTTTTTTTGAGAAACTCACAAGTGACCAACTTCGTGCGCCGCTACGATGATACCACTGAAGCCACCAGTGTCTTCAATGATGGCTACAGAGTTGACCTTTTCTAAGCGTTTGTTAACAACACAGGCACCACCAACATACGCGAATCCTGTTGAATATATTTGAAATAATTAGAACGAAGATATTCTTTAAGTCTCTACACGTGGTTTTATATATATAAGTATATATATATATATATATATATGTTGATAAAAAAGATTAATGTTATTTTTAGAATTCTGTTATATTAATACAAGCTATTTCTGTATCTTTCTAGCAGTGTTATATTTGATACCAGAGCAAGAGAGCAAGAGATCATGATGAAGCATAATAATACGTGTCTCTAACGTTAATATCTATTAGAAATCTTAATAGTCATTAGAATTTAACGAGAATGAATTTTCTAATCTCATTGAAATTATTTCTTCTTCTTTTCTTTTTTTTTTTTTTTTTTTTTTTAAATAAATCAAATTTTTATTACACTTTATAAGTGAGATTCTAATGTACATACGTTAGATTTAATCACCATTAGAATGGCAAATATTACTGATATTTTTTTCATGGATCTAATGTATACATTAGACATTTAACTAATCATCATTAGAATGAAAAAAAAAAAAAAAAGATTTTAATAATTCTTTTCATAGATCTAATGTTTGTATTAGATGTTTTCTAATCATTATTAGAATGAAAAAAGGAAAAAAAAACAATGTAATGATTTCTTTCATAGATCTAACGTATATATTAGATATTTTCTAATCGGCATTAGAATGAAAACAAATTTTAGAACTTTTGTACAGATGGAATAGATTGAATACTTTCTAATCGTCATTAATATAAAACATATTTAAGAACTTTTTCATAAATCTAATTTATACATCAAATACTTTCTAATCATCGTTAGAACGAAAACAAATTTCAAAACTTTTGTACAGATGAAATATATTAGATACTTTCTAATTATCATTAGAATAGAAGAAATTTTACAACTTTTTCTTTATAGATAAAATACATTAGATACTTTCTAATAATCATTAGAATATCAAATAAAATTATTAAATTTTTTATAAAACAAATGTCAATCGTATTTTTAATAATTATTAATTTTAAATAATTATTTATAATGATTAAATATACGTTAGAACTTTTCGATGGGATTAATGTTAATATATGTACATTAGAAATTTTCTAATATTAATAGAACATGAAAAAAGTGTCAACAATTTTTTTTCCTTAATTATCTAATACGTATGTATGTATATTAATTAATATTCTTACATAGATAGAATCGAATTAAGCCAAAATAAAAATATCAAAAATCTTTTCTAATACTTGATATTAGAAACATTAGAAGTTTTCGTGATCGTCGTTAGAACTACAAAAAAAAAAGAAACATTGAAAATGAAAAAAAAAAAAAGAAAAAGTATATATATATATACATATATTATAAAAAGTTATTTAAGATAGAACAATTAAAAATTTTCTTACGATCTAATCTATCTAACGCGTTCGTTAGAAATATTCTAATAAATATTTCGACGTAGGAGACACGTGTCCTGTTAATTTAACCACCGTACGTAATTATTAGTCATGGAACAATGACAAAAACGAATTTTTATCGCAGCGAATAATCGTTCATACCATTACTCGAAGCTAATTTATTCTAACGATTTATCATGCAACCGATGTTAATAATTCTGATTAATGAGACAATATTATTTGCCTGCCTTTACAAATTTTTTTTCATTAGAATAGACAATATTTGTCCATTGTGTCTTCATATACACATATATATGTACACACATATATATATATATATATATACATACACATATATATATATATATGTATACATACACACACATATATATATATGTATGTATATTCTTAGAAAAAAAGAAATTAAAAAAAAAAAAAAAGAAAAAAAAAAGATTATATAATAAATATATTTTCTAAATTCAAAACAAAAAAGAAAAAAAAAAAAAAGAGAGAAGAGAAGAACTGTCATAAAATCCTGTTTTTTTTTTTGCCACCCTATACACATATATATATATGTATATAAAACTTACCAATAAAAAACGGTCCTTTAGTCGATAACACAGCCGATAAAAAAAAAAAAAAAATAGAAAGATACAAAAGCGATTAAATTCACGATTATGAAAATCTCCCCCCACCCTACCCTACCCCATCCCCCCACCCAATTCCAATTCTCCCCTCTCCCAAAAAAAAAAAACGAGAACGTCACATCAATAATAAATAACAATAATAATAATCGATAATGGCAACAACAAGAACAATAATGACAATAATAATGACGACGAAAATTAATGCTGAT
>NC_062212.1:1459014-1466514 GCF_912470025.1 Vespa velutina
TTGTGTGTGTGTTTGTGTGTGTTATACACATCGTAAGAAACATGAAAGCGAAGTTACGGAAATATTCTCATTAAAAAGGAAATCCATTGCCAACAGGTTGTTTCACTTTCGTTCTTCCTATGGAAGAAAAAAAAAAAAGGGAAAAGAAAAAGAAGTAGAAATTATTGAAGAAACCTAGAGAAAGAGAGAGAGAGAAAGAGAAAGAGAGAGAGAGAGAGAGAGAGAGAGAGAGAGAGAGAGAATCATGGTGTAACTTCGCAATAGTTTCTTCTCGTCGAATTGCATTTCGTAAGAAAATACAAGAAGAAAACTTTGAAAGTATTGAAAATTGAAAGTACAAGAGACTTGAATTACATTAGATAAGAAAATGTAAAAAGAGGAAGTAGCAAAAAAAAAAAAAAATTAAAAAAGAAAAAAAAAAAGAAACAAAATTAGAAACAAAAATCAATTCCCATAATATTTATTATTAGAATGAATTAAGAATTATTAATCATTATTAATCATTATTAATCATTATTATTTAATAATTAAACAAAAATTTTGCTGATATTACACACATAGATCATTTCAAGGCTGGCAATATTAATAATAATTCTTTTTTTTTTTTTTTTTTTTTTCTTATCACAAAAACATACACACACATACGCATACACTATTAAAGATTTTTTAATTATTCAATCGACAATAATAGAGAAAAAAAAAAAAAGAAAGCTTCGATCAAATGCTACAAAAAAGTTGATATCGAATCTGTGTACGTAAAAAAAAAAAAAAAAAAAAAAATGAAATGTCAAATCAAGGACAACATTATCTCGAACGATAGATCGAACGAGATATCGAAAGAAAGATATGTAATCCCATAGCTTGAATATTATATACATACTATGTCATTTTTTTTTTTTTGAAAGAAATAAAAAAAGAACGAGAAGAGGAGAGAAAAGGGAAAAAAAGAATCTTCAAAAAAATAAAAGATAAAAAAAAAAGAAACAGGAAACAAAAAAGCATACAAATTGAAAAGAAAGATAAAAAAAAAATGAAATATAATGTCAATCAGAATGATCGATTGATCGATTGATCGATTGATCTATCATTGCAATACATTGTACAATGATTGAGAGTTTCATAATGTCATTGTTATTATTATTCTTCTTTTTCTTCTTTTATTTTTTTTTTTTTTCCTTTTTTTTATCTCTTTCATTTTTTTTCTTTTCAATTTCTTTCCTACACATACAAACGTGTATTGTATATTAATATGTACGTGTGTTAGTATAATAAAAATGTATTATAAAATTCGTATAATACGAATATTAATATATTCTATATAATGAATGACTGTTCATTTTTTTTTATATGTATTTCTGTATTCATATGTATATATGTGTAGATGTGTAGATATGACTATGACATGAATAACATGATAATATTAATTCTTATATATGTAATTTATTATATATTATAGTAAATGAAATAAGAATTATAGAATATAATAATAAATATATATATATATATATATATATATATATATAAATATATATTAATTAAATATGTATAGTATATAATCAAATATTCAATTATTATGTAGTAACTATATGAACAATGTAACGATATTTATAAATTTATTAATTTATTTATTAATCAATTGAAAAATTATTAAATAATTAATAATTATAATACTATATAAGTAATATCAAATATATATATATATATATAATCAATTTTTTTGCACTTAAAAAATTTTTCATTCTAGTTCATTATTTTTTATTTATTATTCATTCATTCATTCATTTATTCATTTATTCATTCATCAATTTATATATATATATATATATATATATATATATATATATATATAATTTCTTTTTAAATTAATTTAATAAAAAGAAAAAGTAGTTCTTTTTATTATTCATACGAATTTTTTTTCACAAACCTAAAAAGTATGTTATAATTCGAAAAAAATTTGTTGTCTCGAAAAAAAAGAAAAAAAAAAAAAAAAAGAAAAAAAAAGAAGATAAAGAAAAAAATATACCAAGAAAAAAAATAATATGGAATATGTGATTAAGTAGGCTGAAAGTTATTAATCGATTAGAAAGGTCAATAACTTTCTTTCATTAGACGAATACACACACACACACACATACACACACATACACTATATATATTCTTTTTTTATTTATATATCATAAAACTATCACGTTTGATTCGTTACATAACCTAAAAATTATCCTCGAATAAAACACTATCAAATATATTGTAAATATATTAATTAGAAAAACGAAAACAACAAAAAAAAAAAAATAATCCCAAAAATTTTTCATAACTATGATAAGTGATTTATCGAATCGATCATAAAAAAGAACTTTCATTCTTTCTCTCTTTTGACCAACGTTGTATGTATCAAAAGTCAAAAGTTGTTCGATTGAGTCAAACAGAAATAAAAAAAAAAAAAAAAAAAAAAAAAAAAAAAAAAAAAAAAAGAAAAAAAAAGAAAGAAAATAAAAAAAAAAAAAAGAAAGAAAATAAAGAAAGCAAAATTGTTTAAATTAAAACGAAGAAGAAGATGAGGAACAAAAAAGGAATTAACAAAAAAAAAAAAGGACGACGAAGGAAATAAAGAAAATGAAGGAAAAAAAAAAGGAAAAGAAAATAAAGAGAAGAAAGGAAGGAAAGAAAGAAAGAAGAAGAAAAAGGATAGAGAAAACGGAAATCCTTGACGATGATCCAACGTGTTTCATTTGTCTGAATGTGGATAATTGACAAGGAAGGGTATACGATCGTATTAAACGAGGACAGGTATGTACACACCAATGACGTGGCCCTGAATAATAAAGGAACGATATAGGAAGGAATACGATCGATCGAGATCGTTATTTCAAATGTTCGTTCAATCTGACGTTCGTTCGATACTTTCGTGTTTCTTTTTCTTTCGTCTTTTTCTTTTTTCTTTTTTCTTTTTTCTTTTTTTTTTTTTTTTTTTTTTAATTTTTTTTTCTAACTTCTTTTTTTTCCATTTCTTTTATTTTTTTCAGCTACCGCGTCGAACACATCGCAAGATGATATAATATCGTTTGTAAGTAAGTACGTCCTCGAGATCAAACGTCAATTCTTATTATTTATGTATGTACATATGTCTTTCTCTGTGTATATGTGTCCGTGTGTGCACGTGTGTGTGTGTGTGTGTGTATGTGGTAAATTCAATACACTTCCTGATTAATATCTGGTTTCGAAAATATTTTAGAACGTCTTCCCCTCTCTTCTCTCATCACCACATTATTCCATAAAGGATTATCTTTCAAGAGAGAGAAAGAGAAAGAGAGATAGAAAAGAGACAAAGAAAAAATGTCGGACGATAAAATTTTTATATCTTCTTTCATTGAAAAAAATTTAAAAAATCAATAATATCAACGAGACGATTTTTAACGTTCAAACGTTTATTTGAAATCTATTCAGAGTATTAAGAGTTTACTTAGGTCAGTTGAAATTTGTTAAACGATTTGTGAGAAGAAAAAAAAAAATCGTAATTATTCGTTTCGAAACTCGTTAGATCGATTTTGTTTTTTTTTTTGACGGAGAGAGGGGGATGAATTGTAACGAATGTAACAACGTTAATTTGTTTTCTTTTTTTTTTTTCTTTCGATTTTTTCATAATCGATCTTTAAAATCAGCTGACGTGATTTTAGGCCTAACCTAAAAAAAGATGTTCGAACAGTCGCCATTCTTTTTGGATTGTTTTCTTTTTTCTTAATTTTTAACTTAAAATATTTACTTCTCCTATCGTACGTGTGAAAGATTTTGCTTTTATTTCTTTCCCTTTGTTTTTGTTTCTTTATCTCGATGAACCAAAACAAAAAACAATCGCAACGATGGGACAAAGATCCATCGACATAACCTCAAAACGGATCTTCAAACGAGAAAATGTGGAACGAGATCATTTGACATACGTCTCTATTTACTTACGTTTTGCATTTCATGGGGATCAAATATTACAGTATGTTATTATAATCCAAACGGAAATCTATATTGACTCGGGAGATAAAAGCGTAATCGTTTATGAAATTTAACCTTGAAAACACTCGCTCTCTTTCTCTCTCTCTCTCTCTCTCTCTCATTCACTCGCTCTCACTTGAAGTGATAGTAAAACTGTCGATGACAATGCATATATGAAGTATTAAGGATAAATATGTATTCTCAAGTGTGACAGATAATTTAGATTAAAAAAAATATGGCGGATACAGATATGAAAAAAATGGGAATGAAAAGAAATGTGGCGGATACGTAGACGCGAAAAAATGGCACACTCCGTATCTATATGTATGGCAAAAAAAAAAAAAGTGGCGTACGCGTAAGTGTGAAAAAAAAATTGATGGACATAAGTGTAGAAAAATATTCTAAGTACGTAGGTAAGAACACAATGGTGGACGTAGGTGTGAAAAAAAAATGGCGGATCCGTAGGAATAAATAAAAATGGCGGACGTGTAGGTATAAAAACAAAAATATTTCAGGTGTATGTATAAGAAAAAATGGCGGATTTCAATACATAAAGAAAAAAGATCGAAATTGCCCTATAAAGAAAAAAAAAAAAAAAAAAGAAAAAAAAGAAAAAAGAAAAATAAAGTAAAGAAAAATGGCATACTCCAGTATGTGACAAAAAAAGAAAAAAAAAAAAAAGAAAAATGATGAAAGATCGTTTATAAGTAGTTCTAATTCGTTTCCAATGTATTTACGGAAAGTAATCTTGTGGAAATGCAAAAATGAAATGATACATTATTCATGTACGTACATACGTATGTATGTATGCACTGTATTATATGAATGTATAAACTGTAAAGATCCTCGAGAATGACCTTGACGACAATCGTTCCGTGGCATTTAAGTTTTAAGTATGTAAATATTAGAATTAATATTATGGCAATCTTGGCATTTTGTATGTAAACAAAATTTTCGTTCAATTTTTCTTCTTTCCTTTTCTTTTTTCTTTTTTTTTTTTTCTTTTTTTTTCACATTTTCCAATAAATTTATTTATATTTCTTATTTACGACAAAACATACGTGCGTTACATTAGTTTCATTTGCAGAATTTTATTTAAAAAAAAAATTTTACTATCGAAAGATAATTTTTTTTCTTCTTTATACGAAAATTTAAAAATCGAAATTCATGTCGTATCGATGAAATTTTTAGTAATTTTATTAATTTATTATCGAACGTTTATATCGTCACGTCAAATATAGATATAATTAAATTGCATAATGTAAATTATTAGATCGATAAGATTTCTAAAAAAAAAAAAAAAAAAAAAAAAAAAAAAAGAAAGAGAAAAAAAGAAAATGATAAAATTTTACATAATGCAGTAATAAGTAAAAAACGATCATTACGATAATTTCTAATCCCGATCTAACGTAAATCGATCACCTATCGATCCATAGATCGTTCAAGGTAGTCAACTGGTGTAAAAGTCGTCCATTGAAAATAGATTCGTACGAGTATAGAAACTACTGTAGTAAGTTAGTTAGTTGGTTGGTTAAGTATCTTTCTAACAAATTTCAAATGCCATTCAAAAATTTTCTTAACGAAGATAACTATCTTTCTATTACATCATTCTTCCTTACGATTATGAATAAAAGAATAATTAAAAATAATTAAAATATTAAAATATTAAAAAATATATAAAAATAAAATGGCGGACAAACGAAAGTCGATATTACAAGTGTTTATTATCGATGTATGTATGTAAAATAGAAAAAGTGCGACAATTTTTACAAATAATTATATAATTATTTAATAATTAATTGTTGAATTAATAATTGAATAACGTTTGATTATTGTACAATCTGGTTGGTATCATTAGATCGTTAGACAAACAAATACAACGACCTTTCACCGGTAATATATGCCAGAAAAATATGCCGGACAATATGGCGGACAATATGGCGGATATTGATGATTACATAGATGAATGTTTTTTTCATGAACAACTGTATATATGTATATATAATCAATTAAAAAGAAATTATATTTACTCAATAATTTGTTTTTATTATAAAATAATTAATGAAAAATATTATCAAAATCAAAACCAAAAGTAAAACTAAAAACAAAATCTAAATCAATACCAGAATAAAAATCAAAATCAAAATTAAAACCAAAAACAAAACTAAAACCAAAATCTAAATCAATACCAAAATCAAAATCAAAATCAAAATCAAAATCAAAATCAAAACCAAAAGCAAAACTAAAATCAAAATTTATATTAATATCAGAATAATAATCAAAATCAAAATAAAAATCAAAACCAAAATCAAAACTAAAATCAAAATCTAAATCAAATACAGAATAAAAATCAAAATCAAAATCAAAACCAAAAGCAAAACTAAAATCAAAATTTAAATTAATACCAGAATAATAATCAAAATCAAAATCAAAATCAAAATCAAAATCAAAAGCAAAACTAAAATCAAAATTTATATTAATATCAGAATAATAATCAAAATCAAAATCAAAATCAAAATCAAAATCAAGACTAAAACTAAAACAAAACTCAGGACCAAAATCAAAATGAAATTCAAAACAAAATGTAACTAATAAAAAATAAATATAATTATCGATGAATGATATCAGAACATATATTTATATATGTATCTGTGTGTATGTGATAATGAATATTTTAGAATAAGAAAGAATGAGACAGACAAACAGAGAGAGAAAGAGA
The DNA here is from genome assembly GCF_912470025.1 of Vespa velutina. Taxonomy (NCBI): domain Eukaryota; kingdom Metazoa; phylum Arthropoda; class Insecta; order Hymenoptera; family Vespidae; genus Vespa; species Vespa velutina. The sequence continues at coordinate 1,465,715 of NC_062212.1, forward strand.
GAGAGAGAAAGAGAGAGAGATAAAGAGAGAGAGAGAGAAAGAGAAAGAGAGAGAGAGAGAGAGAAAATACTCAATGAATTTCGTGATTATACCTTTGGAAAAATTTCCAAGTATTTACATATGTACCATCGAAACCGGTTCCTTAGAAAATGATGGAGATAGATAGATAGATAGATAGATAAATAGATTAATAGACAGATAGAGAGAGAGAGAGAGAGAGAGAGATAGAGAGAGAGAGGAGAGAAAGAGTACAAGCAAAGTGTTTAATCGTACATATTTTAACGAAATATGATAATTTTTTTATATGGTAACATTTTACGATCGTTTAGTCAAAAGCTACTTCTATTTATATATTTTTTCCTACTTTTTTTTTTTTGTTTCCTTCCTCCTTTGTCTTCTTCTCTTTCCTTTTGTCATTATTATTTGTCTTTTTTATTTTCTTTTTTTGTTTTGGTTTTTTTTTCATTTCTTTCTTTTTTTTTCTTTTTTCCTTTTTTCTTTTTTTTTTTTTTTTTTTTTTTTTTTCTCCTCCTTTCTTTTTCCTCTTATTTTTTCTTTTTTCCTCAAATAAAGAATAAATCGAAACCATTTCTGATAATTTCGAATAAAAGAGTTTGTTTGATTTTTGAACGTATTTATATTCTTAATTGGGTTGTAAATTGGAAGAAAAAAAAAAAAAAAAAAGAAAAGAAAGAAATATGAAGTAAAACAGTAGAAAAGGAAAAAATAAAGTAGACGTGTGATTTCAAGGACAAAATTAGGATTCTTTGTCTTTTTACTTTTCATTTTTTCTTCTTTTC
>NC_062212.1:1479014-1494366 GCF_912470025.1 Vespa velutina
TATATGTATGTGTATGTGTATGTGTGTGTGTGTGTGTGTGTGTGACTGTTTGTTTTTTATATTTGTATGTAATTTTATGTGTGTGTGTATGTGTGTGTGATTGTTTTTTGTAGATAAATTAATTTTTTCTTTATAATAAAGGATGTCTTACGATTATTCTTCTTTAAGTTTATATAGTAGATTGGAAACTATGAAACGTGCGTTTTTGTTTAGTTATTTATTTTCATTCAACGCCCGTTTCATAGTTTCCAATCTAACATATTAGTATTAGATTGGAAACTATGAAACGTGCGTTTTTGTTTAGTTATTTATTTTCATTCAATGCCCATTTCATAGTTTCCAATCTAATATTTATATGTATACGTATATGTGATGGTCCATTTAATTTTTTATATTTTTGTGTGTCATTGTGTGTGTGTGTGTGTGTGTGTGTGTGTGTGTGTGTGCGTGTGATTTGTTTTTTATGTAAATTCATTCTTTATAATATATAAGATTTTTCACAATTTTCAATCTCCTTCATTTTTCTTTCTCTTTCCTTTTTTTCTTTTTTCGCTACGTTTCTCTCGAATTTATTCTCTTTTTACTTTTCCTTTTTTTGTTCTTTTTTTTTTTTTTTTTTTTAATTAATTTTTTTTTTCTTTACACACACACACACACACACACACACACATACACAAAGACAGATTTGTTTCTTGTACTTTTATTCTTTCGTTTTTATCTTTCAATTGTTTTTTTTTTCTTTCTTTTTTTTTTTTTTATCATTTTTCTCCTTCTCGTTTTATTTCTATTTTATTCGGTTTTTTTTTCTTGATTTTAATTTTTACATTCTTTTTTCTATTTTTTCTCTTTTCTTTTTTTTTTTCTTTTTTCTTTTCTGTTCTCTTCTCCATCTCATCTTCTTTCTCTACTTTTGAAATAATCGAGTTTGAAATCTTTCAATTGATAAACTTTTGATTCGCCTGACATTTTCTTCTTTTTCTTTTTTTTTTTTTTTTGGTTTTTATTTATCTTTTCTTTTTTTTTCTTTTCTTTTTAAGTTATCACGATCGTTTATAAATAGATTTATGTAGAATTATTATTTATTAATTAATAATTGCTAAATCGTCGTTAGATTTATATGATTGATCATCGTAATTGACAAATGAAAGAAAATTAATTTGGATCACGTTAAAGAGAGAGAGAAAGAGAAAGAGAGAGAGAGAGAGAGAGAGAGAGAGAGAGAGAGAAAAACTTGATCGATGAATTATTCGTAACCGCGCGATCACAAATTCAAATTCGAAAGTAGTTCGCGCGCTTTTAAAACGTTTATAATACACTTTTACTAATTGTCATTTATTTAGGTAAGTAGATCGAAGAGTACGTAATTGCAAACTTTTATTATAATATTTTATATTAAGTTTGAACTTCTTTTTTTTTACGAAATTTATTACTATTACTATTATTATTATTATTATTATTATTATTATTATTATTATTATTATTATTATTATTATTATTATTATTATTATTATTATTATAACCATCATCACCATCATTATCATCATTATCATCATTATCATTGCCATTATTATTATTATTATTATTATTGTTATAATTATTATCATTATCATCATCATCATCATTATTATTATCATCATTATTATTATTATTTTTTTTTTTGGTCGACATTACAACTAAATTATTTTTTATATGTGCTTTTTATATTTTTATATATTATTATATATTTCTTATATATTCTTTCATTATATAATCCTTAATAATAAATATATATATATATACATAAAAAAAAAACGAAAGCAATAAAAAAAAGGACGACGTAAAAATATCAGAAATTTTAATAAATAAATAAAAAAATATTCATTATTTGTTCTCCTTTTTTTTGCTTTTTTTTTTTTTTTAGTTATCCATAAAAATAAAAATCCTATAAAAATAAAATAATAATAATAATAATAATTATATATAAAAATCAATATTTTCATGGTTAACCATAAAGATAAAAGCCATAAGAATAGATAAAGGAATAATAATATATACCAGAAAAAAAAAAATATATATATATATATAAATAATTTTTACGGCTAACCATAATTGACATTTAATTTTTCTTAATTATTCACAGAAAATGAAAATCATAAGAAATAATAATATGTACCGTAATATTGTTTTATGGTTGACCATAAATAACGTTCATTCTTTTTTAGTTCGCCATAAAAATAAATCATGAAAAATGAAATTCAAAGAAAGAAAAAAGAAAATAAAAAAAAGAAACAAAAATAATATACACACACACACACACACACATATATGCATATATATATATATATATATATTTACTATATAAAATGTCAATAATTTTTATCGCTAACCATAAGCGACAATTATTTTCTTTAATTAATCAATAAAAATGAATTAATCATAAAAATCAAAAATCTAAAAAGTAAAAAGTCATAAATATAACTTTAAATAATAACAATTAAACCGAGCAACAATGTTTAATATTATCATAGTTAATCAATAAAATGATATTTATTTTCTATAATTATTCATAAAAACCAAGAGAAAAAGATCATAAAAATGGAACCCATAAAGTATAATAATAAAATAAATAAATAAATAAATAAATAAATAAAATACACGCTATAACAATGTCAACATTTTCTATGCGATAATCATAAAAAAAAAAAAAAAAAAGAATTGATTCCCTTTGAAGAAAATTTTATCCACAAGAATGAAGATCGATAAATGCAAAAAGGGAACGATAACGATAACGAAGATGAAAGCGAAAAGTAGGAAAAAGAAAGAAAGAAGAAGAAGAAAAAAAAAAGGAAAGAGAAAAAAAAAAGAAGGAAAAGAAAGAAAGAAAAAAAGGAAAAATATTAGAGAAGTGAACAATTAAAATACGAAAATGACGCTAGATAATAACGATCGTAAATAACAATAAATAACATTAGCGTTAACATTTAATTGCAAAAGAAACAGAGATATCGATATTACCTGAGAGTTTAAAAAGTCGGAATTCTCGATTTATTCGTTTCTAATGGCGTGACTCGATAGATAACGATCGTGACGGTACATTGCAGCTTGGGCTGCTGCAACGTTGAACGGGTTAACTTTCAATCGGTAATATAGGTGACGTTACACACGTGCACAAACGTGGATAATTCCCTAATCGTTTCGAACGGAAAAGAGATAGAGATAGAGACAGAGATAGATCCTTAGAAAGAATAAGAAAGAGAGGGAGAGAGAGAGAGAGAGAGAGAGAGAGAAAGACAAAGAGATAGACAGAGTACCAGGTAGAAAGAAAGAGAGAGGTAGAGTACGAGGTAGAAAGAAAGAGAGAGATAGAGTACGTGGTAGAAAGAAAGAGATAGATAGAGAGAGACAGAGTACGAGGTAGAAAGAAAGAGATAGATAGAGAGAGACAGAGTACGAGGTAGAAAGAAAGAGATAGACAGAGAGAGACAGAGTACGAGGTAGAAAGAAAGAGATAGACAGAGTACGAGGTAGAAAGAAAGAGATAGATAGAGATAGACAGTGTATGAAGTAAAAAGAGATAGACATAGTATTTAGTAGAAAGAGAGAGATGGAGTATGAAGTAAAGAGAGAGAGAAAGAGTGAGTGAGACAGATAGATAATGTTTGAGAAAGAGAAAGAGAGAGAGAGAGAGAGAGAACTACTTTTAGAATGGCCGAGACAAAGACAGTGTCTGAGACAGAAAGAGAGAGAGAGAGGGAGGGAGAGAAAGAGAGAGAGATTGCTACTTTTAGAATGGCCGTTCCAAAGCCACCTACGTTCACGTGGTGGTCCACGTGAGATCAAACGAGGAGACTGGTGAGCTCAATGCTACAGGATTGAAAGTAAATCTTTTTTTTTATTTTTCCTCTTTCCTTTCTTTACCTTTTCTTTTCCTTTTTCTTTTTCTTTTTTTCTCTCTTATTATTATCCTTCTTTTTCTTCTCTTTTTTCCCTTTTTTCGATCTTTCCCGATGTTTCTCTCTCTCTTTCTTATTGTTGTTGTTATTGTTGTTGTTGTTGTTCTTCTTCTTCTTCAATTTGTTTTTGTTTATTCTTTGAGATTGTTATATTACTATCTATATATGTCTTCCTTTTTATCGTTCTATTACGTTAGACACTATAATAAATAAAGAACGTAATATATATATATATATATATATATATATATATATTATGGGAAAAAAATAATTATATAGTATAAAGTAATATAATTTAATACATTAATTATATTTATTATATATATATATATATTATATTTAATATATAAATAAATATATATATAGTATATATAGAATATATAATAAAAATCATAATACAAATATATATTTATTTAAATACATATATATTTGTTTTTTTAAATATTCCAATTATATATATATATATATATAATGTATATACGTACATCTATATAGATGTAATACAGGATCTTATTGTCACGGACTGTACATACGTAAGTGACAACCAGCACGAATGTCGAGAGTAGAAAATTGCCATAGTCTCTCTACGGTCTTGTTGTTGGTATCGAGTATGGATCAGCTGTGGACTGTAGTATATATATATATACCGGGCTGCCGATCGTACGCTCGATGATTGCAAAAGTGAATTGACGATTTCTTGAACGTCGAAAGTCTTTCTCGATTTTACTTTTTTAGTACGAGACCACTCTCACCGTATTTAAAATCGAACTTTATATATACATGTACATATTTGTATGTGTGTGTGTGTGTGTGTGTGTGTTTGTGTTTGTTTGTGTTTTCAACGATTTCATTTAGAAAGAGATTTTATGAAATTTATATATTTCATTCATTCGATAATTATTATCGATAAGGACTCTTGTAGAAGCGTTACGTAAAACAGAGAAAGGAAGAAGAGAGAGAGAGAGAGAGAGAGGGATGTGTATGTGTGCACGTGTGTGTGCACGCGTGTGTATCTGCATTTATATACGCGTATGTTTAATTTTTATTTTTGCATTTTTTTCTCTTCAATTCTTTTTTATCCATCTATTTCTTTTTTTCCTTTTTTTTCTTTTTTTTTTTTTTTTTGTTCAATGTTTACATAAAATTGATCGAATTATATATTAGTATATTATAAATATTAATTATATTATTTATTATATTGTTTGTTATTATTAATTATTATTATTATATAAATTCGAATTAAATATTATTATTATTATTATTATATATAATTTTTTCATATAAAAATTACATAGTATTGTGGAAAAATATATGTGAGTGTGTGTATGTTTATGAATTTTTTTTTTATTACATCATTACAACGCGAGAAATTTAGCATATTAAAGTTTCTTTTCTTTTTATATATATATATATATAAAATCAATTTGTTAAGAAAATTATTTTTCGTATTTAAATTAATAAGAAAAATGGAAAACAAATCGAACGATTTCTTTCACAAATAGTAACGATCGTATTAACTAAAGATCGATCAAACGACGAATCAAAATTTATATCAATCGATATAAATTTTCAAAATCACTTTGTTATTGATTCTAATCAAATTTTTAATACGTAATTATTTGTAAGGGGAAAATATTTCTTCTTTTTATCGGTTTTTCTTTCTTTCTTTTTTTTTTTCCTTTTGTTTTTCTATGCGTCGAAATAATTCGTAAGAAATATTCGTCGAAAATTTTTCGACGAATTTATAGGTTAACTTGAATATGGCGATTCATTATTATTATCAATATAAATCGACAAATCGCAATTAAATACGATCAATTTTCTTTTTTTTTCTGTTTATTTATAATTTATCATCCGACAATCGATGAATATGTCGATTAATTTCTATTTCTTATCCCTTTGATTCATTTATTTTTTTTCGAACATTTAAAAGGCGAGCCAAAAGGTGCCATAACCTCTACGAGATATCGATTAAAATAATAAATTAAATTTATCATCAAATTAAATTAAATAAATAATAAATTAAAACAAATAATGTTAGTACTCGATTGAATATCGTGCCCATATTATATTTACAATTTTCGTATGACGTAAATATATCGATTTCTATAAAAAAAAAAAAAAAAAAAAAAAAAAAAAAGGGTTAAAATCACGACAACGACGCCATCTACAAAACAATCATAACTGATGTTACGTTATCCTAATCAATTACGTTGAAACTTTTGTTCGAAACATTTCTTTTTTTACATAATCAATAAAATACAAAAATATTTGGCTCATTACTTTCGTTCAATAAAAAACGAGTCATTTTGTATAAACGATATACGTATGTGTAAATAAATATTAGAAATTAACTATACGTTTAGATTTACTTTCAATATGGAGGATACTTATCCGCTAACTATGTTGGAAAGTTTTCCTTGAGAATAATATAGGAAAATACGTTCAACGACCGATCATCAATTTCTATGTATGTATTAATGGGAAAATAATAATAATAATAATAATATAATAATAATAATAATAATAATTCATAATATAATCCTATGATGGACGATCAAGAGCGCGTGCGTGCTCTCGCCTACGCGCGATCATTAAGGTTTCTTTTTTCTTTTCTTATCTCATTTATTTTCTTCCTTTTTTTTTTTACCTATTACAATTTAATCAAACGTTCACTTCCGAGAGATTCGATCATGCTTGAAAAATTTACGATCACTTCCTTGTTCCTTTTAGCCTTTTAAAATGTATGGGATATAGAGAAATAATTTTTTTTTTCTTTTTTGTAAATTTAATGCAAAGAACAACGAATAATTTAATTGGCGCGCGAGCGCATTCGACACAGATTTTGTTTGTTCTTTTCTTCTTTTCTTTTCTCTTTTCTTTTTTTCTTTTCTTTTTCATCTCTCTTTTCTCTTATTTCATAACTTTATTATTTGATTGCAGGAGTTCTTTTAAATAAATTTTTTCGGCGTTCTTTTCTTTTTCCAAATGACGGTTTTCCGCCATTTTGGAATTGATCCATGTTTAAAATTTGTAAAAACAATAATAATAATATTAATAATAATAATAATTATAATAATAATGTTTAATTATATTAATTCAATTTTTTATATATAATATAATTGCCTATAATTCGTTTATAATTTTCTATGAAAAAATTGTGGATTAAAAATTCCGTCATTTTGAAATTAACGATATATTTAAAAATTTGTAAAAAAGAAAATAATAATAACAATAATAATACTAATATTTAATTATATTAATAATATTTAATTATATTCTTTTATTAGTTGATATTGAAAAAATTGATGATTATAAATCCGACCGAATCTGTTTAATTTTATTTACTATCAATAGGTTATGTCTCTCAATAATGCGGACGACATTTTGAAATTGATCGGTCGATTCAAAATCTTAAAAGAAGAAAAATTAACAATAGCAATAATAATAGATAATGTTGTTATATTAATCAAAATATATTTATCTATCGCTATTACATAATTTATGTTTATATTATTTTGAAAAAAAAAAAAATAGAATTTCGATGAATTTTTTACTGTTTCTAATAATAGAAACACCATTTTTAAATTAATTGGACAATTTAAAATTTCCCTCCCAAAAAAAAAAAGGAAAAATAAATGAAACAAAAAAAATAATAAATAAAATAATAATAATATCGAGTGAAATATATTAATCAAATTTTATATATATATATATATAGAGTATGCACAAGTTTATTATAATAATATTATATTAATAATTAAATAAAATAAATCCGTTCGATTTGTACTTATCTTTTTTTTCGACGACTTTTACCGACATATTCGAAAATATATTCAATCGAATAAACTATTTAATCAGATTCCCATAGATAATTTAATTTCAATATAAATTAACGAGAAAACGAAGTCGTCTTGTTGTCCCACTTTGCACTTGAACTATTCACCGTGAATGCTCATCGAAAAGGTCGCTACTTTTCTCCGAGTTTGCTTGTGAAAGTTACTAAAGAATGAGGGGGTCTGATTGGTAGGAGGGGGTGGGGGATAAGGCCCGGGTTCCTCAATCCCGCTATCTTACAGTCTTATTTTTGGTTAAAATCGATAAACGCGTTGAAATGTATGTGTGTATGTGTTTTTTTTTATTCTCTATTACCTTTTTTTCCCCTTTCGTTATGTTAAACATAATATATGAGATATGTGTGTGTGTGTGTTTGTGTGTGCGTGTCTATGTATTATCTAAAGAACGAATCAAATATGTTCGCGTGACGTGTACAAGATAGGTAGGTGAGTTAAGTGGAGAAAAAGGAAATGGAGCGACGCAAGACGGAAGGAAACTCTCTAACGTCGAGTTAGTGAGAATATTTCCGTACAATTAGTAATAGTTTAGCTAGCGCGCACGTGAAAGTTACACGTTTTGATTTAATCGAAACGATTACTAAGCGATGAAGATGATATTTACTTTATAACGCCATTTTTTTTCTTTTGCCTTTTCTTTTGTTTCGTTTTTATTTTTCTTTCTTCTTCCGACATTTTGTTCCGTCCGACATGTTTTAATCATCCATAATCTTTTTTTATACGCCATTTCTTTTTTTATCCATCAATTTTTCATGCGTCATCTTTTTTCTGCCCGACATGTTTTTTCTTTTCATTATGTTTATTCTTTTCTTTTCTTTTTTTTTTTTGGCCGTCGTTTCTCTCATCCGCCATTTTTTTCGTTCGTCATCTTTTTTGTCCGTTATCTTGTTCTTCGCCATTTTTCCTTCATTCGACATGTTTCCATCGGACATTTTTTCGTCCGCCATTTTTTTTTTGTTAGCCATTTTTCTGTCCTCCATACTTTTGTCTTTCATTTGTTTCGTTCGCATTTATTCAATTCTTTTTATTTCAATTTTGACGTTCATTTATATACTTTCTTATCGCGACAAAATTTTCGGAAAGATATATATATATATATATATATATATATGTATTGTACATATATATAAGTATTCTCAGTATATCTTTTCGCTTGAGAAAACGAGCAATCGAAACCGAGAGTTTTAGCTTGTCCATTTGAAACCACACGTTATATATAAGCTACATACATCTCTCTTTCTCTCTCTCTCTCTCTCTCTCTCTCTCTCTCTCTCTCTCTCTCTCTGTCTCTCTCGCTGTTTCTTTCTATCTTTCTCACTCTCTTTCAAGGAAAGTGTAACAACGGCCTCTCTGGCGTTGAACAGAGAAATGAAAGTGGTAGCTTCGACTGTCCCGATAAACCAAACTTGGTAAATTCATAGTCGTCGACTAGTGTAGTTTTAATGTATTTCTTTCTCTTTCTCTCTCTCTCTCTTTCTCCCTCTTTCTCTCTTTCTATATATATATATATGTATACATATATATAGAATATATATGTATATATACATAGTAAATGTGTAAAATCTTTTATTTAATTGGAAAAATTAAATAAAACATGAAACACATTTACGGTACACGTTATTCTAAAGGTTATGTTTGGTATAGGTTATGATTTAGGTTATGTATATTCATTAAAACTCGTTGACGTATTCATTCAAAAACGAAATTTTCTTTTCTAAATATATGAAATAAGAGGAAAACAAAAAAGAGATTGTTGCAATTTAATATAAATATATATATATATTTTTTTTATAAATTTTATGAGTTTAATATATTTATGTACCTGTTTTGTTTTTTTTTTTTTTTTGTATAAAATTTATATAATACTCGTATATATTATAATTTTTAAGATATATAATTTGATTGTATTACGGATAGTACGTAAGAAAAATTTTAATTTCAATTTAATTTAATTTTTCTTTTCTTATAATTTTTCTTTACGTCTTTTCGCTCAATCCTCTCCACGCCCAATATCAGCCATTAACAATTTGGATTCTTTCGACCATTTTTATTTATCGCCATTTTTCTTTTTCCGCCATTTTTCTTTCATCTCAATAATTAATGTAGTTTAAAAAAAAAAAACTAGTCGAAGAAAAACTCATATGTAAAAAAAGCACAAAATTAATGGAAATTTTTGTAACTGACGATAATGTACTTAAACGGCAGACATTTGCTGTATGAACTGTACTTAAAACGTGATCGCGGCACTTTCACTGCGAATTCAAGCTACGGTCGCCATTCGTCGGCTTAATTCAATCATGATAATAATAAGAGTAATATAATGATAATAATAACAATAACAATGGTCGATTATTATTTGACAATGTCTTCTTTTTTTTTTTTTTTTAATGTTTCTCGATGTTCATTGAATAAAAAAAAAAAAAAAAAAAAAAAAAAAAAAAAAAAAAAAAAAGAGAATCTTTTGAAGAATTTGGAAAGAAACATTTTTTGTGAACAAAATTTGGAAGAACAATAAAAATCTTCTCGAGTATACTCGTTTCTTCTTTTTCAAACAAATAAATAATTAAATACGATTAGATCGGGAAAAGGAAAAGAAAGAAGAAAAAGATAATAATTCCTGCGAAAATATTTGAAAGAACAAAAAACGTGAGAAAATGTGTGATATTAAAATAACTTCTCATTTTTCATTTAGAACAAATAATTAAATAAATAAATTAAGTAAATTAAGTAAATAAAATAAATAAAAAAGTAAAAGAATAATTTTTTTCTCTCATATTTTATTTTCCTCATTCTTTTTTTTTTTTTGTCGTATTCCGAATAAAATAAATAAAACGTATAAAAACAAAATTAACTTATTTCTCGTATTTTCATTTCTATCTCACTTTTTTTTTTTAATCGTTTTAACTTCTTCTTTCAATCCCTACCCTCACGCCTCGTTCATTCTTTTTTCTCATTAAAATCAATCGTCGTCCTGTAAGTCGTAATTTAAAAATAAAGATAACGGAAAAGGTCAAAAAAAAAAAAATTCGAAAAAAAGAATAAAAATGAAAAAAATAAAAGAAATATGAAGAAAAAGAAAAGTAAAATAACACTTACGTCATTTATGGTCGATCAGAACGGAGGTGGTTCGATTGGCTTGGAGATTTTTAACGGTCCTCATGTTTCCATTGTCACACTGATTGAGATCCTCGACATCGTCGATGATGACGATGACGACGTTGAAGAACTTCTGGTTTATACGTGTGCAGCACTTAGCGATATCAACAAAATGGCCGACTTCGCGAAACAAAATGGCAGACTTAATGAAACAAAATGGTCTAATTAACGAAACAAAATGGCCGATTGATACGAATTTTTTGGTTAGAAAAAGAAACTCCCCCAAAAAAAAAAAAGAAATTGACCAAACCAAGAAAATCTCCCTTTTATTTCATATATTTTATCTTATTAATTTTATATTATTTCTTTTCTTTTCTCCCTTTGAATTGTTCATCCACCAAAATTAAAGTATCACTTGAGCACACAAAAATTAAACACAAATGTCGTCCAGTTGTATCTCTTTCCAATTAATCGTGAATATTGCTTCTGATTTGTTTTCTTTCGCAATGATTCCTTTTATGTGGAGTATCGAAAACAAACAAAAAAGAAGAGGTTGGAGTTGATGGAAAAATTAACAAAAAAAAAAAGAAAAAAAAAAAAGAATAAAATGTCGGGGAAAAAAATAAAAATAAAAAATGGGAAAAAGAATTCGACCGAATTTGGGCGAAAATTTTTAAAATTAAAAAAGAATGAATTCTTACGAATTGTTTAAAAAAGTATAAATTAATTAAAATAAATTAAAAAATTATATACACACACACACACATATATATATATATATATATATAAATTTTTTGTAACGCATACACACACATTCACTCATACACAACCGAGCGATTAAATATTCCAAAATTATTTCTTACGAGATATATTTGTATACAGGGTGAGCCAAAAGTTTTTACACGATTCAAAAGTTATTAGGTAATTCAAAAAAAAAAAAAATCAATTAACTCATTCCTCGAGATATTTTAAGCTAATTTCTATGATTGGCCAATTTTATGTGCATATCTCGTAGTTTTATGATCCGTAGAAAAAAATTAAAATCGAATTTCTACAATATAAATAATCGACTTTTAAAATGACCTGTGAACTTTTCGTCAAAATAAAGATTTTTGAAACACACTATGCATAGAAAATTTTTTAAACGATAAAAAAAAAATCTTTATTCTTTTCTATATAATATATTAATGTATTATTTAAATATTAAAAAAAAAAAAATATATATATATATATATTTTTACAAATCAAAAGCAAAAAAGAAAATATTCAATTCTTTGAAGGATCTTCTTTCGAAAAAAAAAAAGAAAAAAAGAAAAAAGAACAAAAGTTATCTAGATATTAAAAATATTTGTTCTTATTTATTTTTTCTTTCCATTTGTCTTTTCCATTTTTTTTTTTTTTTTTTTTTTTTTTTAATAAACATTCGTAGGAAAATATTTTTGGAAATATTTCCAACGAATAAATAATTTCTAAATGGTGAAACAATAAATGTAAGAAACTTTAATAAAAAAAAAAAAAAAAAAAAAAAAATATAAATTTAAACGAAAAACATTTATCATTGTTATTATCATCATCATTATGCAAATATTTATTATTCGTTCTTTTTATTCCTCTTTTTATTTCTTAATTTTCTCTAATTTTTCTTTTTATCTTTTTTTTCCTCTTCTTCTTCTTTTTTTTTTTTTTTTTGTCTTTCATTTATTCACTTTCTCGACAATCAATCGTCACGAACGAGAGAGTACGTAATAATTTTTTCTCAGCTTCTTTTCTCTTCTTTCTTTTTCTCTCTTATTTTTTTTTTTTTTTTTTTTTTATTTCTTCTTGTATATTTGTCATTTTTTTTTCTTTTTTTTTTTTTTTTTTTTTTTTTTTTTTTTTAACCAAATCGAGCGAAGAAGAACACTCACACACACATGCACACACACACACACACACAGACATGCACACGCGCGTGCTCGACGAAATGGTCGATTCGCAAACTCGTCCTCCTGGTTACGCAAACCCGGACGACAACAGCCAGAAATAGAAGAAGTTGGGTGCCTTTTTAGACGCGTTTAAAAAAAGAAAGAAAGAGATAGAGAACGTCTGAGTACATATCTGACTAAGAGAGAGAGAGATAGAGAGAGAGAGTGAAAAAGCTGTACTCTTTATAAGTACTTACACCTTATTATCATTTTGTATCAGATTATCTACGTATCTGATCATTACTTACATAGGTACTTAAAGATTTAATGAACCCTTCGTGATTGTCGATCTTAATTAAACGGCTGATTATTTATTTCTCTCTCTCTCTCTCTCTGTCTCTCTGTCTGTCTGTCTGTCTGTCTTTGTTTCTCTATTTCATTCTCTTTCTCTTTCTATCTTCCTTTATATTACACGACATAATGGATTTATTTAAAGTGACGTTGTAATAACGCGTGTCATGTATCCATTTAATTAAAGGGCCCATACACGATTGCAAGAAATTTTATCTGACAATTTCAATAAGTAGAAAAAACGTCGAATTTTTAATTGATCTTGAAATGCGTTGAAAGTAATGCGTCTTATACGATAATATTAATTTTTTTTTGCTTTTTTTTTCTTTTCTTTTTTTTTTTTTTTTTAACTTAATAATCAATTATTTATTATCGTAAGGAATTTTTTTTTTTTTGTTTAATGGCTGCGAAGACGGCGGAGCTTCGGGGCCCTATACAATTATAAAAAATTTATATTTAACAATTAATCAATTAATTATTATTAATCAATTATTTTATATCAGTCAATTTATTATTCTAATGAATTTTTAATGAATTGAGATCGTTTCTATGGAGGACAAATATATATATATATATATAATGTAAATTTTTTTTTTTTTTAATTTTAATAAAAAGCTTCAGAATTTTTAATTAAACTTTTATTAAAAGTTTAATAATAACAATTTTTTAAAACTTTTTATTGACCTTTCAAGTTCGTTAAAAGCAATAACGATTTAAACGACAATGTTATTATTTGTTATTAAAAATTTTATAATTCATTAATTCTTATAAATTATTTTAATAATTAATTGATCATTATTTATTATTAAATAATTAATTATTTATTTATTATAACGAATTTTTAAAGGCACTAGAAACGATCGAGTGCTTGGGGCACTCACATTACTGTTCAAAAACATTTCGAATTCTTCGTTGTATTTATTAAAACAAAAAACAAAAAAAAAACAATATTTATTGAATAAAAGTCAAAAAAAAAAAAAGAAAGAAAGCAAAAAAAAAGAAACAAAAAGACTAATAAATTAGTTTTAATTACACACATACACACATATACACACACGTACGTATATCTACTTAAATTTAAGAGAGTTAACAAAAAAATTTCTCCTTTTTCCTTTTTTCCTTTCTTTTTTTTTTCCTTTCTCTTTTTCTTTTTCTTTTTTTTTTTTCTTTTTTTTTTTTTCTTTACTTTTTTATCTCAATCGTTTTTATTGCGAAAAGAATTTAATGTGAGAGCGGATAAAAGATATGTGACAATTTCAAAATGAAAAAAAAAAAAAAAAAAAAGAAAAAAGAAAAAAGAATAACAAGAAAAATAAAAAATAAACAAAACAAAAAAATAATAAGAAGAAAAGAAAAAGAAAGAAAAAAAAAATTTGTAGTAATTAGCCTCTCTTTCGCTCGAGTGAACGGCACATCGTAGTATATACACATACAAACATATACAAATATGCGTGTGTATGTATGTGTATGTACAAATATAAATATATACATATATATATATATATATATATATATATATATAAGTTCATAGACTAAGCAAGCATTGAAATCACCGATCACCGAAACTAATAAACTCTCCTTTCGTTAAAATCTCTCACAAAGAAATTCTTCATATTCGTTTTCCCTTCGCCGTCCAATAAAAACAGTCGACATACTTCCTGTCGAAATAACTTTATATATATATATATATATATATATATATATATATATATATATATATATATATATAAAATATGTATTTAATATGTGAAGCAAAAATATATATATATATATATATATATATATATATATATATATATATATATAAAATATGTATTTAATATGTGAAGCAAAAAGGAAAAAAAAAAAAAAAAGAAAAGAAAAGACGAAATGAAAGAACGAACATAAGATAATTTTTTTTCTGCGTACGAAGTTCACGAAAATGAAAATAATAAATTTTTCGAGATACATCAAAAGATTGTTATTAAGAGTATTATCGAAAAAAGAAAAAAAAGAAAACAAATAAAAAAAAAAAACTGCATTAAAAAAAAAAAAATAAATAAAAGGAAGAGAAAAAGAAAAGATGGAAAAAGGAAGAAACATATAAAAAGAAAATGAAAGAAAAAAAAAAAAAAAAAAAAAAAACAAATTATTGTCATAGTCGGCGTAAAATTATTTCCCAAGAGAAGAAAAATGAGATAAAGTTAAAAAAAAAAATAAAAAGAAAAATGACAGA
>NC_062212.1:1497066-1504566 GCF_912470025.1 Vespa velutina
TATTATTATTATTATTATTATTATTATTATTATTATTATTATTAATATTATTATTATTATATTAGTGCTATTGTTATTATCAGATTATAAAAAAGTATCGGACATATATAAAAAAATAATAATTATTTTTATTATTTATTATAATTTTGTTAAATGTTATTATATATATATATATTGTACAATTTTATTTTTATCAATTAAATAATACATTCAATTATAATTCACCTGAATTTTTTTATTTTTATAACAACCAATCATCTTTATCTCTTTCACTTTATTTTCTTCTCTCTCTCTCTCTCTCTCTCTCTCGCACTCAGTTATAATATTAATCCCAATAAAAAAAAAAAAAAGAAAAAAAATAACACTTAAAAACAGAATAATACAAAAGCCAATATGCTATTTATCACGCTTTCATATTTTCGAACGAAAATCGATTCCCGTCGCATTAACACTATTAAATTGCAACGACAACAACAACAAGAGGCAAAAAAAAAAAGGAAAGAAAAAGAAAATAAAAAAAAAACAAGAAATCAAAAGAGAATAAACAAAGGACAAGTAGTGTATAAACTATAACGAAACGAACGTCCAGCCTCTTTCTTCTTTTTTTTTTTTTTTTTTATTTCTTTGTGTTTAATTTTTTTTTCTTTCTTTCTTTTTTTTTTTTTTTTTTTTCTTTATTACTATTATTATCAATTTTTTTTTTTGTTTTCTTCTACACCTCAGAAAATGAACTTTCAACGCTGAATATCGTGAATCATCCAACCGAGTTATTCCAACACTGTAACACCTTTTTTTCTACTCTTTTCTTTTCTTTTCTTTTTTTTTCTTTTTTTTCTTTTGTTTTTTTTTCTGTTTACGATCGAGAAATATCCAAAGCCGAAACGATTCGTTGACCGATTCGATAATGATCGAATTAATCATGGCGGTCGCGGTCGCAACTTTTCTCGACGTTGCTCGCCGTGACGAATTGCTCGTTGTTGACTTATTATAATCGATAATGGAATCGAAGGAAAATATTCTTCTTCTATTTTATTTTATTTTATTTTATCCTTTTTATATATTTTTTTTTTTTGAACCCGAGACGAGACAGCCAGGAACGTATTTAGAATGAGGCCCGTCAGGCCCCTACGACGGGGCCTAGATTGCATTAGCCGTCCATTCGGTCGGCCATATTTCTTTTTACTTATGTATTATTTTTTTTTTCTTATTTCTACTTCGTAAAAGAAAAAAAGAAAAAAAAAAAGAAAATAAAAATGTCTAAAACAAGATTTATTATTATTTTATGTTAATATCTTTAATATAATATTTTTTTTTATTAATATTATAAATGTAATTTATAATGCACGATATTATGATATTTGTAAATAAATAAATAAATATATATATATGTGTGTGTGTGTGTGTGTTGTAAATATTATTAAAAATATTACTGAAGCACTGAAGTCAAGATCTTAAAAAAAAAAAGAAAAAAACAAAAAAAAAGTGGGAAACTAAATAATTTTTTTTTAATTTTGATCAAATGAAATAATTTTAGGGCCTGCGAAAAACGTATATACGATCCTGAGATGACTTATCGTCTATTTGTGTCTCTTATCATTCGACGTTATGTAAATAATAGAAATGAAAAATGATGAAGGAAAGTGGAAAATTAATAAAAAAATTAATAAAAAGAAAAAAATAAAAAATGGAAAATTTTTGATAGGAAAGAAATTATAATAAAAAGATATAAGAGATATAAAAATTTTAATAAAAAAGTTTATATAAAAATTATTATTATTAAATATTAATAATAATAATTAAATATGTAATAATAATAATTATTAATAATAATAATGAGGAGAAAAAATCTGAATTAAAAAAAAAAAAAAAAAAAATATAAAAATAAAATGGCAGAGTAAAGGTTTATAAAAAAATTATTATTATTATTTTTATTATATATATATATATATATATATATATATATATATATATATATATATATATATATATATATATATATATATATATATATTATATATATTATGTATATCAATAAATATTATTATTATATTTTTAATCATTTTTGAGAATAGATCCGTCCTTTCTTTTTCTTTTTTTATTTATTTATTTTTTTTTTTTCTTTTTTCTTTTTTTATTCATTTCTTTAAATTATCTTTTATTAATATACCTTTTTTCTTTCTCTTTCTCTCTCTCTCTTGTTTTTCTTCTTTCTTTTTAATCATTATTATTATCATTATTATTGCATTATATCGATATCTACGTTTCATTTTAATTTACATTACTTTCATTATCTCTTGGAAAGATAAAAAAAAAAAACCAAAGAAAAAAAGGTATCAGACTTATAAGGAAATGAATCATAAATTTATTTACCATGACATCGAGGAAAGTTCGACAAAGACGAAAGAAAGAAGATAAAAAAGATTCTCCTCTTAGCTTATTTTTTATTTACAATTTTAATCATTCTTATATTCAAAGATAATTTTATTCTTCTGAGAAAATTTTAAATTATTCGAAAGATCGTAAATGAAATGATCGGACAAACAAACACGGACACATACGCACAACATGGATCTGATATTTTAATGATGTATTTTACGGCAAATATATTTTCTTTCTTTTCTTTTCTTTTCTTTTTCTTTCTTTCTCTCTCTCTCTCTCTCTCTCTCTCTCTCTCTCTCTCTCTCTCTTTTAAATAGTTTTTGACATTGACTTAAAATAAAAAGAAAAAGAGAATAAAAGGAATGAAAGAATGAAGGTCCAATTTTTTCTGACTCCATCTTCCTTTTTCCTTTCATCGGAAGAGATAAACGTCGCTATTAAAAAAAAAAAAAAAAAAAAAAAAAAAAAAAAAAAACAGGATAAAAAGGAAGAGAAAAGAAAAATGAAATTAAAAAGGAAAATTTATATATGTATATACATTTAATATAAAAAGAAAAAAAAAAATAAAATGTTACGATACCTTTTTCTTTTTCTTCCTCTCTATCTCCTTCCTTCCGTTTTTACGGAAAGTTTTCAATTGGTATAGATTTTCGAGGAAACTATTAAAAGATATAAAAATACAAATAAATAAATAAATTAAGTAAATGGATAAATTAAATTAAAAAAAAAAAAATAATAATAATAATAATAATAATAATAATAATAAATTTGAAATTGAAGAAAAAAGATAATTGAAAAACGGAGATAACTGTGACATTAAAAAAAAAAAAAAAGGGAGAAGAAAAATAAAAAAAAGTTGAAAGAAAAAATTAAAGAGGAAAATAGAAAAGAAGGAGGAAGAGAAAAAAGGAATGAAAGAAAGAATAGAAAAGAAAAAAAAGCAAAAAATAAGGAAGAAAAATAGAGAGAGAGACAGAGAGAGAGAGAGAGAGAGAGAAAATGAATGAAAAAAAGAATATAAAAAAAAGCAAAAAAAATGAAGAAAAATAGAAATTATAAAAATAGATAAAAATGAAAAAAAAATAGAAAAAATGGATGAAATATATATACATATATATATATATATATATATATATATATATATATATATATATATATAGAGAGAGAGAGAAAGAGAGAGAGAAAAAAATGAAAGAAAGAGTAGAAAAAAAATGAAACAAGAATAAAAGAAAAAAGATGGAAATTATACAAATGGAAGAAAGGTGGAAGAAAGCAAAAAGAAAAAGAAGAGAACAAAAATTAGGAAAAAAGGAAGAAAAATAGAAAGAGAGAGAGAGAGAGAGAGAGAGAGAGAGAGAGAAAGAGAGGCAGAATAGGAAAGAAAAAGTAACAAAACAAAAAAAGAAAAGAAGATTAGAAATCAATAAAAATGAATGAAAAATAGATAGGAAGGAAAGAAAAAAAAATTGGAAAAAAGGAAGAAAAACAGAGAGAGATAAAGAGAGAGAGAGAGAGAGAGAGAGAGAGAGAGAGAGAGAAAATGGATGAAAGAAAGAATATAAAAGAACAAAAAAATAATAGGAAGAAAAATAGAAATTATGAAAATGGATGAAAAATAGAGGGAGAGAAAAAGAGAAAAAAAAGAGAAAAAAAAAGAAGAAAAATAAAGAGAGAGAGAAAGAGAGAGAGAAAAAATGGATGAAAGAAAGGTAATAAAAAAAAAGAAGAAGAATAGGAAGAAAAATAGAAATTATGAAAATGTATGAAAAGTAGAGGGTGAGAGAGAGAGAGAGAGAGAGAGAGAGAGAGAAAAGAAAAGAGAGGAAAAGAAATAGAAATAGAAGAACAAGAAAAAGAAAGAAGAAAAAGAAGAAGAAGAAGAGAAAGAAGAAGAAGAAGAGGAGGAGGAGGAGGAGGAGGAGGAGGAGGAGGCGGAGGAAGGATCGGTAATAATTATTGTGTAACTATCCGGTTAGACGGCCCCGCTCTATGCCGCGGACTGCTTCGTTAGAAAAGTATACCTTTCACGGAGAGTGCATAACGGAGACCGTGACTGTTCGGTTGCTTGCTTGCTTGCTTGTCTTGCTTGTCTTGCTTGCTTG
This sequence comes from Vespa velutina, assembly GCF_912470025.1. Classification (NCBI taxonomy): domain Eukaryota; kingdom Metazoa; phylum Arthropoda; class Insecta; order Hymenoptera; family Vespidae; genus Vespa; species Vespa velutina. Next base: position 1,501,548 of record NC_062212.1, read on the forward strand.
CTTGTCTTTCTTGCTTTACTTGCTTGTGTTCGTTCGCTTGCTTGCTTGCTTGCTTGCTCGCTTGCTCGCTTGCTTGCTTATTTGCTCGCAGTATTCCTGTATTGCACTTTTCATTGTCCAAAACCTTGGCCAATTTTAATCTCCAGTTAGACATCACGTTATCCGATTCATATGTATAACTGTTAAACTGATATCCGCAAACTATCGTACAGATAAAGTATATCCGTTAGTTTTTTCCTTCTTCAATTTTTCTTTTTTTTTTCTTTTTTTTTTTTCTTTCTTTCCTTCCTCCCTTCCTTTCTCTTTTCGTTCTTTATTTTTTGTTTGTTTTTCTTTCTTTTTTTTCTTTTTGTTTTTGTGTTATTTTTTTCATTCTTTTTATTATTTCTTTTTCCTTTTCTTTTGTAATTTTTCTTCTTTTTTTCTTTTTTTTTTTTTTTTTGTTAAATTTCTTTCCCTTCCCTCCCCCCACGCTCCTCCTCCTCCTCCTCCTCCTCATCTTTCCCCGTCCTTTCTCTTTTCTTCTCTTTCTGCTTTTTTTTTTGTTTTTTTCTATTTTTCCTTTCCTTGCTCCCTTCTTTCGTCATCCTTTTCTTCGGGGCGACGTTCCCTTTTGACTTTTTCACTTTTGATTTAATTTTTCTTTTCATTTTTATTGTCTTTTGTTACTCTTCTTCGTTTATTTATTTATTTATTTATTTTACTTGTAATTGTTATAAATTTCTATTTCTATTTATTTGTCTTCTTTCTTTTGCTTTTTCGTTTGTTTGTTTTTTTTTTTTTTTTCTTTTTATTTTCTTTCTTCTTCCTATTTTTTCTCTCTCTCTTTTCAACGTCAAATTTACTTCCACTATAGATATTAATATTTTATTAATTTTTTGTCGTCTTTTTTCTCTTTTTTTTTTTTTTTTCTTTTTTTCTTTCTTTTTAACATCACAAATCTCCCAGTTATTTCCTTACATTTTCTTTCTTTGATTCTACTTTTTCTTCAATATTACAATATCTCTGATATTATTTTATGCATTCATTTATTTATTCATTTTTCATAATCATAATATTCTCATAATCTATGATGAATCTATTTATTTATTTATTTATTTATTTTTAATGTCCCATCAATCTCTATTATTTTAATTTATTAAAAAAATGAACTTAAAAGAATGAATCAAAAAGTAATGAATAAATAAATGAACAAACGAAGATAAACAAATAAGAAGAAAAGAGAAAGATTTTAAAAGAATTATTAAAAAGAATATTGAATAGATGATAAATACGTTGTTTCTTTAAAAAGTAATCAACGAGAGGTGATTCAATTTTATTTAATTTATATTTTCGCATTCTCGTAATATAGGAAAACCGCTTATTCGTTCTGTAGATTCCGAATGAACCCGAACCCAATGTAGAATGATCGAAAGGTCACGCTCACTCTCTCGCGAACACTTTTACTTCTCCTCGAACGTTCGCTTTTAACTTATACAGTCACTATAGTCACTTATACAGTCACTCAATCTCTATCTCTATCTCTATCTCTATCTCTATGTTTCGCTCAGATATAATAAATGGCCGAGAAAAAAGGACCGATTTTTGATATACGATCGGTAATCTTTATCTTTTAGAAATTATACTTATTCGCACGTACTATAATAGTAATAATAATAATAATAATAATAATAATATTAGTAATAATAATAATAATAATAATAATAATAGTAATAATAATCATTACATAGCATTCAGTTGTAGATTTGTCTCTATAGAAAGTAGAAAGTTCCTGAGACCTTTGCGTAATATCCGATTCCATGTAATTTGTACATTCGAGAAAAAGAAAAAAGGGGAAAAAGGTTTAAAAAAAACAAAAAAAAAAAAAAAGAAAGAAAAGAAGAGAAGAAAGGAGAGAGAAGAAAAAAGATATAAAAGATTTCAATGTTCAAATATCTGCTTTCACTCATTAGATCTCTTAAAATTGATCGAGACGTTTATATTGGTGTTGAGTATTTTTCGAAAATTTATATATTTTTTGAAAACCTATACATGGATTATCGACAGACGATAAAGAAGATCTCTACCATTTTTGCTTTTCTTTTTTTTACATCAGAAGTAACTGTATTGAATTAGAATATTTTATTATGCATGTATTTTACTGCTCGATATATTTTTTTTGTAAAATTATACAAAGATTATCGACAGACGATAAAGAAGATTTCTTCTATTTTTGTATATTTTGTTTTTAATCAGAAGCAACTATATTGAATTAGAATATTTTATTGCACGTGCATTTGTTTTCTTTTTTATTTTAAATTATTAAATTCATATTAAAAATTAATTCATTCATTTTTATAATAATAATAATAATAATAATGATAATAATAATAATGAGAAAGATAAAAATAAGATTCCATTTGCTTTCATTCTCAGATATGTAAAATTGGCCAAGATTTTACAGTAATATCATCGAAAATATAAATATTAAAATAAAAGATTCTATAAGGATTATCGACGGATGGTAAGGAAGATCTCTTTTATTTTTTTAATTCTTTCTTTCTACTTAGAAAAAGTCGTATCGACTTTGAATATTTCATTATAAGTTTTTTTTTCTATTTTTTCTTTTTATTATTACGAATTAATGTCATTAATTAATTAATTAACAATTATATATAATAATAATTATAATAATAATCAAATTATTCAAAATAGATAAACAGATCATTATCAATCGATCGAGATATTTATATTTGTAATTTGTCTTATCAAAAATTGACATATTAAAACAAAAAAACAAAAAAAAAAGAAAAAGAAAAATAGAATTAGGAGGGATTATCGTTGAATGGTAAAGAAGATATTTACAATCGTTCTCATTCTTATTTTTATCTAGAAGTAGCTGTATTGGCTTCGAATATTTCATTACACGTTTTTTTTTTCCTTTTTTTTTTTTATTACTTTTTTAAATTGATATCAATAATTAATTAATTAACAATTATATATAATAATAATAATAGCAGATAGATATACATATACATAT
>NC_062212.1:1507066-1509566 GCF_912470025.1 Vespa velutina
ATGATGTTGTTGCATCTTCTGTTAACATTTCAGCGGATGCCAATTCAATTGTTGTTGGACTATTCCATGCATCAATATCAGTTCCACCAATGTCCAGGCCAAGTCTTAAGTTAGCTGGTGTGTTACCGATTACAAAATGATCTTCGGTTAAGGGCAATGCATCTTTCAATAAAAGCCTGTAAAAAATGTGAAATAGGAAGAAGAAAGAAAAAAATAAATAAATCAATAAGAAGGAATAAGAAGAATCTACAATATAATCATTATGTTAATGTAATTTTTTATTAGGAATTATTATTGGAATGTAATAAAAAAGGGTGGAGAAAAAAAGAAAAAAAAAAATATATATATATATATATATATGCATTTTATGTACTTACCAAATGCTTTCGTCAGCAACAACATGAACCTTTGGTACTGGGAATCCATTAAATGGTGAAGCTACAGGCAATGTATATGCGCCCATATTTTCAAAAATAATCCAATCGCCAAGATCCATTTCATATAAGAGAATATTTTCAACAACTTGATCTAGACCATCACAAGTCGGTCCCCAAATACTTGAGGGTATCATCTTTCCACAACCATTCTGTTATGAATAAATATATTAAACAATGATTAATATAGAAAAAAACAACAATAATAATAATAATATATATATATATATATATCCTTTTTAATTTAATTTTAAAAATCCTTTGACAATGAAAAATATTCTTCCTTTAGGGGAATTATTCTTACCTTTAGGGGAAGGGGTGTTACACGTTGATGATCATATAATAAACAATTAAAAGATCCATAAACGCCATCATTGATATAATACATATTGTGCGTTATTGAATTTGGAGAATTTTCATCGCCACGAACTGAACGCTTGCTGTGAATACTTGTGGCTAAAGTAAATGCAGATGCTACGTAGAATCTACCAGGCTCAGCAATTATGTGTACGTCATCAGCTAAACATTTATTAATATTAATATTAATATTATTATTATTATTTATTGAAAATCAATTTTTACATTGATTAAAATTCAAAACAATTTATTACTCACTATTAAAATATTCATCAAGAGCTTTGTTAATGATATCAGCAATTTTGTCAATGGTACTCCCTTTATTTCCTGGATAACCACCACCAATATCTAATAGATATGGATTAAATCCAAGGTCAGATGCTAAATCAAACAACAATCTTGAATGATGAATGGCTCGTTGATAAACAGGTGGATCCTGACATCCTGATCCAACGTGAAAGCTTATACCAACAACATCTAAGTTTAATATTCTTGCAAGCCGTAAAAGATTAGGAGCTTCCTGTGTTGGTTCGCAACCAAATTTCATACCAAGCTGACATTGGGCTACTTCTGCGTCACAACGAATACGAATTATAACCTGTTAAAAGGATAAGAAAATTGTATGATCAATTTGCTATTATAAAAAAAAAAAAAAAAAAAAAAAAAAAAAAAAAAGTTTAACCCTTTGAGTGCCATGGGCGCATATATGCGTCCAGCGAGAGCCGCCGATATAGACTATGGACGCAAATATGCGCTCGAAAGATGCTATCAATATGGACTACGGACGCAAATATGCGCCTGGCAAAAATGATCAGTGTATTACTATGGTCAAATGTAAATGTTCAGCAATTGTTTCTATTGCGCGAAAAAGTATTCAGTCCCTGTCGATCGTCAGCGCCAGCCGCGCGCTGTCCGTACGGACTGCATAGATCAAGAGTATTCAGCACTCAAGGGGTTAAGTTCATTCATATATCGAAATAAAGTTATTCATACTTAATGACAATTACCTTGGCTGTTGGAAAAAGCTTTTTGATTTTATGCAATTCGCTTTCATTATCTACTGTCATTGTTTCGACTCCCATAGCAGCAGCATGACGTATATGTGAAGCTGGTTTAGCAGGATTAGCAAATACAATTCTGGATGGATCAACTCCAATACTTAATACCTTATTAATTTCAGTCTAAACATTTAATATTAGAATTAGTATTTTATATGAATAATATATATATTAATAATAATAATATATATACACATAAATTGAATATTATACATACTTTAGAAGCACAATCGAATCCAATTCCAAGCGCGGCCAAGACTTCAATTACAATTAAATTATCGTTACACTTGACAGCTATAAAAGAATTAATTAATATATTTAATTATTATTTATGATACATATAATAATAATATAAATATTAATGATTCAATTGTTATGAAATTTATAATTTACCATAATATGGATCAACACGTGGCAATTTCTCCTTCCAAATTTGATGTTTGCGCACAATATCTCCAATGTCAAGTACATAGAAAGCTTCTTCTTGCAATCCGCTCATTGCAATATCTTTGATGACGGTCATGACATTTGAGTCATTGTCCAACACATGGATACGTTCATCCAAATTTGTTACCTTCATGTTGAATATTTTTTTTTTCTTTCTTTCTTTCTTTCTTTTCCTTTCTTTTCTTTTTTTTTTTTTCAAAGACT
>NC_062212.1:1514566-1527066 GCF_912470025.1 Vespa velutina
TATATATATATGTATGTATATATATGCACATATATACCTCAATATTGTTATCACTCCAGCTGGCATAATCTTTCCAGTGTTATAAAAACGATATCCCATAAGACCACCTAACGTTGTAGTTGTTCCTAATAAAACTCCAACGTTGGTTGGATCCACAGATGTTTGAAAAGCTCCATAGCTAAGTGCAGATCCAAAAATCAATCCAGCAGCAAGTGACGGAATAGAATCTATATAAAGTAAGTACTTATAAGAATGATAATAATTGTATCATATTAATTGAAAATATTTATACTTTATTTATATAATATTTTCTTATCGTAGTTATCTTAATAGTACATAACAGGAAGAAACCATTTAATAATATTGATAATAAAATTATATGTGTATATATATGTATGTAATATATATATATATATATATATGTGTGTGTGTGTAATAAAATAATAATAATAATAATAATAATAAACTTACGTGATTTTACGTAACCTAAAATACCCCCACCGGCAACAGTCGCGGCATAAGCAAATGCAGGAATATCAATCGGCATTTTTGTAATTTTGAATTTTTTTTTTTTTAAATTTATTTATTTCCTTTTGTTACACACTCCTGGAGACACTCCTATTCGAATGATGATTATGTCAAATTGATGATACAATAATGATAATCAATATCAGTTTCTTTTGCTTATCACCGTTTTAACGTCGTGGTTTAACTGATTTAAAGAGTTGACATTTTGTTTAACAGTTAACACTGTAACTGCTTTTTTCGTTTTTGATTTGTTTTTATAGAATTCTAGAACGTTATATGGCTGAAAACAGAACAATGACAATTCATTTGTCGAATTGACCAATGAAAATTACTTTATTTTGTAACTGACCAATCAGATTCTTCGTATTGAAAATACCGCGAAATTCAATTTTCTTCTTGTGATTATATATGAAAAATATTGTATTTATTAATTAATTGGAATAATCTATGATATTTTAATTTAAGAAAGATTCTTCCTTTTTTTTCTCTCTCTCTCTCTCTTTCTCTCTTAATGTAATTCATCGTTTTATTTATAATAATTTTTGTCATTCATGGGCGTGTCCGTAAAACAAAAATTCCGCGAAATTTGAATTTTCTTTCTACGAACCATACGTAAGAGAAATTTTCTATAAATAAAATAACGTAATTATTTTAATAATTAATAATTTGTTTTATTCATTTACGACAAAATTAGAATCTCTTTGTTCTTTTTTTTACTTTATAACGATAATTATTGTTTCGTCAAAATTAATATATATATATATATATATATATATCTTTTTAAATAATTTGTCACTTATTACAAATAAAATAAAAATATAACAAATTTTCAAAGATCAAGTCATTCGTAAATTATTATTATTATTATTATTATTATTATTATTATTATTTTATTTTTTATTTTTTAATAATCTCATTATTTAAATCTATCGTCAATTATAAGATTCAAAATATTAAACGTTATTAAATATTAATAATTAACTTCAATAAATAATTTTATCAGTCAATGCATCATATTTATCGTATATCATAGATAATATCTATAGTATGACGTAATAGATTTGAATAACTCATTGTTTGCACATGATACAATTGAATTGTCATTCTGTACTTGATAACTTGTGAAAAAGAACTATCATGTATGATTAATGGTTGGGTAATACCATTTCATTAAAGAGTAGATTTTCTTTATCTGTCGAGTGTCGTAATTGTCAATATCATATTTTCTAATATCACGCAATAGTGAATACTTTACATAGAGTGAAAGAGAGAGTGTATAAAAGTGATAGGAAGAAAGAGAGAGAGAGAGAGAGAGAGACAAAGAGAGAAAAAAGGAAAAAAAAAAAGAAAGAAACCAGAAAGATAAAAAATTGTATCTTTTTTAATATTACTTGTTTAAACAATTAAAATGTCTCATAATTTATTAATTAATACTGGCAATATACTTTCTTTAGATGAAGCTAAAAAAAAGGCCAGTCAAAATACGAGAGATGAGGTTAGTAAACAATTATTATTTTTGAAAAATAATTTTTCAATATGTTGTAATGTTGTTCTTTTTTTTTGTTTTTTTTTTCTGCGGTTTTTTTTCTTTTTTTTTTTTTTTTTTTAATAAATCTATCATACTTTCTTTTAATTTTCTTTTTTCTTCTTTTCTTTCTTTTTTTTTTTTTTTGTTAGGTTATGTTTATTGATCTTTCAATTTTATTCATTTATGTACATCCTTTGGTTTCAAATAATGATATGTGTGTTCTTTTTTTTTTTTTTTTTTTTTTTTTTTTTTTCTCTTCTTCTTCTTTTCTAGTTAGTAGATACATTAAAGATCATTCTGAGAGAGGAAGAGAATCAAGGAGACAACATAGTGTTTGTAAGTAAATGATTATCTCAATATTCAAATGCTTTATCCTCAGTTAAAGATGAGATATTAATATATTAACATTATATAATATATAACATTATCAGATATATATATATATATATATATATATATAAATATAATATATATATGTATATCTGATAATGTTAACATTTTAATATATAGATGAATGGTATTGGAGATATTGGTATTGAAAATACTGAAAGAGCAGAATTGAAAGTAACTGTGAAAGTTTTTGTTTCATCTCCTGAAGCTGATACATTAAAGGAAGCATTAAATAAAGGTATATTAATGTAAATATGTACAATATGTCTGTATGTGTTGTCTTTAAATATATAAATATTATTAAGTTAAAACTTTTAGTATTTGAGAATTTGAACACGGATAAGATTGAATCCTTGGTGATTGCTTATAGCACTAAAGATGATTCTGAAGATATATTAACGTCTTTAAAATCTTTATGGAGAGCTGTAGAAGAATATGTTAAAATTGGAAAATTGTCTAGCGTTGGATTGAGCGATTTAAATACTAATACTTTCATTGAACTTTTTCAATGGGCCAATGTAAGTGATATCATTACATTTTCTCCTTCTTCTTCTTCTTTTTTTTTTCTTCTTCTTTTATATAAATAAATTGTATTCATTTTATAATATCATATAAATCAAAAATTATTTATTCTTATGCAGATTAAGCCTGATATTGTACAAATTAATTTGGCTACCTGTTGCGTTGTTCCACCAGCCTTACAAGAATTTTCTAAAGCAAATGATGTACAATTATTAACTCACAGTGATCCATCTGGTAAATATTATTAATAAATATATACAATAAATAAATTATTATTATTATTATTATTGTTGTTGTTGTTATTATTATTATTATTATCTTGATGATCTCTAACATAGTTTTGTTTTTTTAATTTGTAGAAATTTTACCAGAAGATGTATTAAAGGAAATATTTGGTTTACCGGTGTCATTACACTGGGTTGTTAAATATCAAATACATCTTAAATGTCGTGGTATATTAACCTCGAAAGGATACTTAATTTATATTAAAAAATTATTAACTCGTAATTAATAATTATTATTTATAGAAAATGACTTAGATAATGATCAATGATGATCTTTAACGTATTTTAATTTCATAAATGTGGGTACATCACAAATGTATATTTTAATATATAAATGCGGTTTAATTGAATGCTACTTAATATTTAGAAAAAAGTAGATATAAAAAGAAAAATAATTTTAGAAGTATATATATATATATATATATATATATATATGTGTGTGTGTGTGTATATATATGTATACACAATACTATGTATTCTCAGTACTTGCACTCAAGCAGCAGCAGCAGCAGCATAAGTTGTACTTATAGAATGTAAATACACAAAGACAAAATGCATTTTTAAAAATAAACATATTTTTCTGATTTAACATTATATAGAAGTATTACAAAAAAAATATATAAACAACTTAATGTGAATCTTTTTCAACTTATTTAAGCACTATGATCTAATATAATTTTATATCATTTCTATTAACTTTTAATATACATCAAAGATGTATTATTTTAAAACTTGTGAAATAATAGATTGTAGATAAGAAATATGTTTTATTGTACATATAAATGTTCAAGAGAAATTAATAAAAAAATAAAAGTGAGAAGACATTGATTAGTATTGTTTGTGTGATACACTCAAATATGATTCAACGATAATTATAATTCTATTTTAAATTTGTGATATATTTCATCTAATCTTTGAATGATTAGAGTAAATAAATAATCTTTTCTTTTTTAATTTTTATATTAAAACAAAAGTTTTGAAAATTTTTCATATACCTTTAATGGAATACATTGATAAAAAAATTAATAAATTTGATCATTCATAGGTATTTCGTAATCATTGCTAATAAGAAAAATACCAAGTAAATAAATTTATGCGTATATTTCAAGCATTGTATTTTTTTCATCTAATTCTTACATGATAAGTAAATAAATATTTTATAATATTAAAATTTTGTCACTTAAATATATATATATATATATATATATATATATATATATATATATATATATTATATTAATTAATGAAATTATTAATAAATAATTAATATTATTAAGATATTAAAATGACAAAAGAAGGAACAAGGAAAAAAGATTTTTTCTTTTAGATATTAAAATAAATTAACAAAATTTGATATATCTATTAAAAATAATATTAAATGCGTTAAAAGATTAGAGAAATTTTTTGTATTAAAAAAACAAGAAAAAAAATAAAAAAAAAAACAAAAAACAAAAAAAACAAAAAAGAGAAAAATAGAAAGAGAATAATATGAATAATTTATATAATATATTAAATACACAGACACACACGCATAATATATTATTATTAAAATTAAAAGTAATAAGGAGAAAGGAAGAATTATCCCGAATTAAGAAAAAAAAGAAAAGAAAAGAGAAGTATCAACAAACAAAAGTACAAAAGGCGTATATCGTCCAATGACAAAACAATATTATATCATTCACACCCATTGAAAATAATAAATATGAGAAAGAAATGTCTCTTTCTACGCTTACTACGAATACAATAAGAACAAGAAATTCAAAGAAAGGAAAAGAAAAAGAAAAAAAAGAATCCTATTTACATGCGTGTGTTCAACCATCATAGACGTCGTTCAAAATATATACACACATACATACATACAAACATTCATAGAACATACATATATATATATATATATATATATATATATATATATATATATATATATATATGGGGCACAAGTTTTCGTTTTGTTAGTAGCAGCAACGTTGCTGTAGCATCAGCATCATCAGCATCACCAGCAAGCATCAGCAACAGCTACAGCAACAGCCATAGAAGCTACAGGTATACAGCAGCTACCTTCAGAATCTTCTCTCCCTTTCCCTACATTGGTTGCTACCTTTCTGCTGCTGTTCTGATCCTCCTCCCTTTCTTACATTGCTGTACCTTTCCTGCCGTTGGGTCTCCCTTTTGCGTTTAAGCCGCACCGCGTGGCAGTGAACATAAGAGGGATAGGGAGAGAGAGACAGAGAGAGATAGAGAGAAAGAGAGAGAGAGAGAGAGAGAGAGAGGGAATGGAGGAGTTAAACTGGAGGATTTGGTGGGGTGATGAGGGAATGTAAAAGGAGCCCACATGAGGAAAGGATGGAGAGAACGGGACCATAAGGGAGTGGATATAACGTAAACGTTCTTCTTGTCCTTTTCTTTCTTTCGTTTCTTCCACACATACGCACTATCCCTTTCCAATGTTCGTTATTCTAATATTTCTTTCTCTTTCTCAACCTACTCCCTCTTCTTCTTCTTCTTCTACTTCTTCTTTCTCCTCTTCTTCTTCTTCTTCTTCTTCTTCTCTACTTATTCGTTCAGTTCTGTTCTGTGTAAAGAGTAGCCGCTGTGTTAGCTCCTTCTTCCTTTAGTAAAGAGAAAGAGAGAAAGATATATATATATATATAGAGAGAGAGAGAGAGAGAGAGAATGCGAACCCCAACGATACTATGTTATGCCTGTGGAGCTTGGCTCTGACATACTTTGTATGTTAATGCCACATAATGTCGGTTTTGTTCCTCTTTTCAGCATTTATTTGTTTCGGCTTCTCTTCTGACTTTGGACTTTTTTTCTCTCCCTCTTCTCTCTCTCTCTCTCTCTCTCTCTCTCTCTCTCTCTCTCTCTCCCCGTCCTCCGCACCACCCCATCGCCCTTACTCTCACCCCTTTCTTTTATTTCATCTCCTATTCTCTCTTTCTCTCTTTGATTTTTTTCAATCATGATCTATATCCAGAAATGTAATAAAATAAATTTGTTATAGCTTGTTTTTCTTCCTTTCGTTGAATATAAAGACATAAAAGATTGTTTCTTTTTATAAATTTATTATATTATTTTGCTTTTGATGATTAATGCATAAGTTCTCGCTTTTGGGATATTCCTTATTATTTTTTTTTTCTTTCTTTTTTTTTTCTTTTTTCCTTTTAATCTACTCCGATATGAAGTGGATCATTCATTTTTATTAATTTTCTTTCGATGCAATGTGTGTGTGTGTGTGTGTGTTAAGTTTTTGTCCTATGACTGTTATCGGGGATAAAAAAATACTCCGAGGAATTTGATAGATACGTTTTGGAATTAATTAAATTGCATACAAGTTCTCGCTTTTGGGATATTCCTTATTTTTTTTTTTCTTTTTAATCTACTCCGATATGAAGTGGATCATTCATTTTTATCAATTTTCTTTCGATGCAATGTGTGTGTGTGTTAAGTTTTTGTCCTATGACTGTTATCGGGGATAAAAAAATACTCCGAGGAATTTGATAGATACGTTTTGGAATTAATTAAATTGCATAAATTGTTAAAATAGAATCATTAATTTGATCGATTTGATTGAATTTATCGATGGATTAATATTATGATGGATTGCGCATTGTTTGGTGATAAATTATTTAAGTGGGGGAAAAAACGGAGTCATTGTTTTATTTTTTAACTTTTATCTTCAGTTTCGAGAGAAAAAGAGAGAGAAGGATAGATATATAGATAATATTATTATGGATATTAATTTTTTTTTTTTTTTTTTTTTTTTAGATACGAGTAGATATTAAATTTGATGATTGTTATTAAGTTCATTATGAAGTTTCCGTAAAATTTATTGTATCGCTGATAGAAATTTGTTGATAAACGAATTTGTTCATAATCCTTTGGTAAAACCATTGATACATTTATTATATTTAAGTTATTCATATTGAATTAAATAGATTCAATAACAAATTTGATATTGGTATGGAAATTGTCACGTAATAAAATTTTTTTTTTATAAATTTAATATGTTATTTATTTTCTAATATGATATTGAAAAGGAATGGAAAATGTGATTTAATCGATTTATGATATCCATTTCGAATATATTATCTGATTATTTGGAGAACATAATCGATACTAAAAGATCTTTTTTTTTTTTTACAAAGAGTTATCAGCGAATATCTAGAGTTTCATATTTATATTCTTATGATTAATGACATTATTTACTTTTTTTTTTTTTTTTTTTTTTTCTCTTTGTGATATCAAGATACTAAGTAAATAAAAATGTGATTAATTTTAATTAATTCATAATAACTTAATTCATTAATATAATCCATAATATTGTAACGAATTATGAATGAATATTAATAACAAGTTGAATCATTACATTTCAATGATTCATAACATTTTAATTATTCTTATATATAATATTTTATAATATCATAATATTATAATAAATTTAATAATTTGAAGAAAACACAATCTACAATATTATAACAAATTATTTTTAAAATTATGAAAGAAAGAAAGAAAAAAAGAAAGAAAGAAAGAAAGAAAAGAAAAAATAAACAAATACAAATAAATCAAAAAATATAAAAAGAATTCTTAATTTCTCTAAAATCTGATCGTACAAACGTTTTTCTCTTTTTTATTAATTAATATTAATACTAATGATAGTTAAAATATTGTAAATAATTAATTGTAATTAATAATGAACACGACGTTACATCTTTCTCTTTAATAAAATAGAATTAGAACAATTTTATTTTTTAATAAATGAATAGACCTTTAGACGGGCCATAGTTATATCGTCAAGATAATGTAATTATTTTGACAAATTGCAGTTTGAAATTTTTTCTATTGAGTAATTGCATCCATTTTTTTTCTATTTCTCTTCTTTTTAGAATACTATTTTCTTTATTTAAGAAAGTTTTTTTTTATTTCAGGATATTCTGGATAATACTTGATCATTCAAAAGGGATAAAATATTTGATTTGAAAAGCTGATGAATTTGAAACTGAAAGAGAGAAGAGATGATTGAAATTTCCAAATCTGTCAAATTTGATTTGAATAAAAATTTAATTCTCAGTACAAAATCTATAATAGTAATAGTAATAATAATAATGGTAGTAATAGTACATAGTAGTAGTAAAGATATTAATATATACAAATATATATGTATATATTAATGGTATCAGTAATAATAGTAATATTAGTAGATAATATTATTTGTAATAATGGTAATATTAATATATATTAATGGTATCAGTAATAATAGTAATATTAGTAGATAATATTATTTGTAATAATGGTAATATTAATATATATTAATGGTATCAGTAATAATAGTAATATTAGTAGATAATATTATTTGTAATAATGGTAATATTAATATGTATTAATAGTATCAGTAATAATAGTAATATTAATAAATAATATTATCAGTAGTAATGACGGTATTACTAAATAGTATTAGCAGTACTAAAGGTAATATTAGTAAATAATAATAATAGTAGTAGTAGTAATAATAGTAGTAGTAATAGTAATAGTAGTAGTAGTAGTAGTAGTAGTAGTAGTAGTAGTAGTAGTAGTAATAGTACTAGTACTAGTAGTGGTGGTAGCCGCATGCCGCATGTAATATAGACCTGCTGGTACCTGCTGCGATCCAACCTGGCGTTGACAGGTGATGCAGTCGCGGAATTGCCCTTCGCCATCGACCGCATCTCACGGATGTGCTCCTGAGCAAAGTACCTCCTACCCGTTGATGTCTCTCCCTAACCACAATAAGAGAATAAAGAGAGAGAGAGAGAGAGAGAGAGAAAGAGAAATAGAGGAAGAGAGAAAGAAAGAAGGAGACAGTGACAGAGATAGAGACAGAGCTAGAGTCAGAGCTAGAGAGAGAGAGAGAGAGAGAAGGACAAAAGGATGAAAAGAGAAAGATAAAAGATCCGGAAAAGACGTATGTATGTAAGAATAACAGAGAGAGAAAGAGAGAGAGAGAGAGAGAGAGAGAGAGATCAGAAGAGTAAACAGCAAGGATCGACGAAGAAGTAGCTTCTGCATCGGCATCAGCATCACCCAAACAGAGCCAGCAGCAACAGCAGCAAGTAGCAAGTAGCAAGTAGCAAGTAGCAGCAGCAGCAAGCAGCAGAGTATACGCAAAAGCTCCCTTCTGTTAGGGTCCCGACGCGATGCAAAGACGGGGTATAAATAAGCGGCTGTCGTTTGCGGAAGCAGAAAACGGGCAAAAGGATAGAAATAAAGAAGAAGAAGAAGAAGAAGAAGAAGAAGAAGAAGAAGAAGAAGAAGAAGAAGAAGAGGAAGAAGAAGAAGAAGAAGATAAAGAAGAAGAAAGGGAACCAACCAAAGGGGAAAGGAATAAATAAGTTTAGTGTAGAGAGAGAAAGAAAGAGAGAGAGAGAGAGAGAGAGAGAGAGAGAGAGAGAGATAGGGAAATGGTAAAGAATGAGTAGAAAAGAGACACACGCATATACGTACATATATATATATATATATATACATACATACATATATGTATGTATGAATGTATGTATGTATGTATGTATGTATGTATGTATATGTAAGCAATACATAGGACTAAAAGGGAACTCTTCTACCTACCTACCTACCTACCTACCTACCTACCTACCTACCTACCTACCTACCTACCTACCTTCTTCTCCTTTCCCCCCTTCCTCCACTCTTTCGATCTACTAACTTTTGCGGTATACGAGAGAGAGTCACCGCATTAAAAAAAAGAAAGAAGGAAAGAGAGAGAAAAAAAAAGACAAAGAGGAAGAAAGAGGAAGAAAAAAATGTTTCCATCGTTCCTCCTTTCTGTATACGGCAGGTGTGTACCACCTCTCCTCGTTATCCTGAGACTTCAAGAGGAGGAAGTCGCGACACCTTACGTACGTATTCTCTCTCTCTCTCTCTCTCTCTCTCTCTCTCTCTCTCTTTCTTTCTCTCTTTCTCTCTCTCTCTCTCTCTCTGTCTCTTTCGCTCTATGAAATAAAGACAAGTGAAGTTTTTGATTGTATCTTTCTTTCTTTTTTTTTCTTTCTTTCTTTTGTATTTTTCTTTTCTTTTTTTTTTTTTTTTTTTTTTTTTTTTTAATTCCAAATGGTTTTTTTTCTTTTACAAAGTATTATACGACGACACGTGATTAGAATCACAGAGCTAAATTCGTGTGAATTTTTTTGGATAGAAATTAAAGCGAGCAAAGGGGGAAGTTGTATGGCTTGAATGATGACGGCCGAGTGGGCTGGGGGTGGATGGGGGGGGGGGGTGGGATAGAGAAAGGAAGGAAGAAAATTAATTGATCATTTTAGAACATTTTTTATTTTATACTTTTGTCTTTCTTTTTTTTTTCTTTTCTTCTTTTTTCTATTTCAATTCTTATCTCGTTTTATTTTATTTTATTTTTCTTAAATGCAGAAAGAAAATTATTACACGAGAAATTAAAATTTTTCTTCTTTTTCTTCTTTTTTTCCTTTTTTTTTTCTTTTTCACGTACGGTATACAGTAAATCTCAGTTTTATGTCGCAATTTTGTTTTATTTTATTTCCCTTTATTTTATTTGTCCATTTGTCATTTGTTTTCTTTTACTTGATTTTATTTTTCTTAATCGAAAAAGAAAAAAAAAAATTACTCCACGAGAAATTCTAATTTTTCTTCTTCTACTTCTTCTTTTCTTTTTCTTTTTCTTTTTTTTTTTTTTCTTTCTTATTTTTCTTTCATGCACGTTACAACGTAAGTTTCAGTTTCTTTTTTTTTTTTTTCTGTTATGTCGCAATTTTGTCTCGTTTTATTTTGCTTCATACGTTTTGTTTTATTTTATTTTATTTTATTTTATTTTATTTTATTTTTTTAAATCGAAATATCGACGATGCGGCGCAGTCTCATTCGTAAATCTTTAGTTTCCTCGATTTCTTGGAACATCGATTGTGTCGGATCGTCGCCATTATTTCGATGGATCGCAACATCTGAAATGAAAAATATCGATCGATTTACTCGTGAAAATGTATTTGCTTAAAATATACAATTTTCGATTATCATTGGTAAATAAATAAATGGCGATAGCTCGAATAAATAAATTCGAACAAATAAATAAATGGCGACAGTGGAAGGAATTTGTTTTTATTAAGAAACAGAAGAAAACAAACAAAAAAGAAAAAAGAAAAAAAAAAAAAAGAAGAAAAGAACAACTTTAAAAATTTGTCCATGAAAGATCAAATAATTGAAGATATCGAAAAAAAATCTAAATGATCTCTATTACATAAATTTTAATTCGAACGATTACACCATACGAATATCGCTTTTGAATATAGTCAAATAATATATTATTTTTAAGAAAAATTACGGTAAAAATTTCAAATTAATTTCATATTATTTAAAGTTGAAATTCAATGTAATTAAAATTTCAAAATTTTAAATTTCTTTCAAATTTTCATTATAATTCGAACGATAACGACGTCGCTGTGTTATTTTTAAACGTATTATTAAAAAAGAAAAAAGAAAAAAAAGAAAAAGAATATTAAGGCGGTAATTTCAAATAGTCTCATGTCATCAACGTAGTTATAGTTATAAATAAAGAAGTTAGTCATAAAATCAAAATCTAAATAATTTCAAAACCTAAGTGAATTTAAAATTAGAATTCAAATGATTTCTATTAAATATTCATTTTGAAATTTTTACGACTATAGCGAATTACTCGTTGTATTATAAAAAGAAAAAAGAAAAAATAGAAGAAAAAGAGAGAAATTAAGGCGTCAATTTCAAATCGGAGAACGATCATTGGTATGATAATTAAAATGATAAATAGACTAAAAAAAAAAAAAGAAAAAAAGATTATAATCCAAATAATTTCTCTGAATGGAACTTTCGAAAAAAAATCAAATACAACTCCTATCTCTCTCTCTCTCTCTCTCTTTTTCTCTATCCAACTAATCTCGATATTGGCTGTTTCTTATCTTCGTCTGGATCTGGATCCTATTGATGCTAAATCGTATATTTGCATGCGCGCATCTCGAAAAGGGAAAAAACAAGAACAGAGAAGGAAAAAGAAACAAGAAAAAAGAAAAAAAAAAAACAAAACAAAACTAAACGAAATAAAACAAAAGGAAAAGATAAGAAAAGAGGAAAAAACAAAAATTACGGAAAAAAAAATAAAAGAACGACGACGAAAAAATAAAGAAGGGGAGAGGGAGTAGAAGACGAAGAAGAAGAAGAAGAAGAAGAAGAAGCAGAAGCAGAAGAAGAAGAAG